>NC_143024.1:84184482-84191982 GCF_057628025.1 Oncorhynchus mykiss | reverse complement strand
CTTTGGAAAGTTAAGAGAATCACTCAATATAAAAAGCTTCAGCCCTGACCGATGGGATTCCTCTGAATGATGGGATACTTCCTATGACGGGATACTTCTGAATGACGGGATACTTCTGAATGACGGGATACTTCTGAATGACGGGATACTTCTGAATGATGGGATACTTCTGAATGACGGGATACTTCTGAATGATGGGATACTTCTGAATGACGGGATACTTCTGAATGATGGGATACTTCTGAATGACGGGATACTTCTGAATGATGGGATACTTCTGAATGACGGGATACTTCTGAATGATGGGATACTTCCCTCACTGAGAATATCATGTGGAACTAAATCTGAAAAATATATTTGGATTGAAATGGGAGCAGATCATTCAGAGTCTGCAGGTATGGTATCTATTTTCTCTTCCCATGGGGTATGCAGTGTTCCCTGCACCTGTGGTTGTGCTTTCAGTTTGTTGGGTGTGCATACTTTAAACTCAGGAGAGTTAGAGAGAATATCCACTTGACCTATTCTCAGTGGATGGACAGAAGAAAGTGCTGTTGAACGTGTTATGCAGCTGAAAGAAAGAGAGACCCCAGTGACTGTACCTTTCATTACTAGAGGAGAGGAGAGGAGAGGAGAGGAGAGGAGAGGAGAGGAGAGGAGAGGAGAGGAGAGGAGAGGAGAGGAGAGGAGAGGAGAGGAGAGGAGAGGAGAGTAGAGTAGAGGAGAGGAGAGGAGAGGAGAGGAGAGGAGATGAGATGAGATGAGATGAGATGAGATGAGAGGAGAGGAGAGGAGAGGAGAGGAGAGGAGAGGAGAGGAGAGGAGAGGAGAGGAGAGGAGAGGAGAGAAGTAGAGAGAAGAAGAGAGAAGATGAGGAGGGACAAGAGGAAAGAGGAGAGGAGAAGAGAGAAAAGGAGGAGAGGGGAGAGGAGGAGAGAAGAGGGAGTGAACAGAAGAAAGCATCTCTAAGAGTTCTGTGTGAGTGAGATGTGACACTTCTGAGAATGTCTTTAAACAGCCATGTGACACTCCATGAGACACTCCATGAGACACTCCATGTGACACTCCATGTGACACTCCATGAGACACTCCATGTGACACTCCATGAGACACTCCATGTGACACTCCATGAGCCACTCCATGTGACACTCCATGAGACACTCCATGTGACACTCCATGTGACACTCCATGTGACACTCCATGAGACACTCCATGTGACACTCCATGTGACACTCCATGAGACACTCCATGTGACACTCCATGAGACACTCCATGTGACACTCCATGAGACACTCCATGAGACACTCCATGAGACACTCCATGTGCATGTTGGAGTTAGAGGAAACGTGAACTTACATCAGTCTCCCTCTAATGGCTATGATTAGGACTGGAGGAGGGTAGGATGAAGCTAGAGCGCTATCTGATGCCACTCATGTAGTAACGCTGATATCTTGGCACCAGGTGGCAGTGTTGGTCAATAAATTAAATCCTTCTAGGAGTGTTCAATGAGTTGTAAATGCATGTTGTAAATTCTACCACTAGGTGGCAAAGAAACATCCCAGTAGTGACTCCTCCCACAAAAATGTGTGAGTGTGTGTATGTGTGTGTTTATTTATTTGTATGCAGTTGAGTGAGTGTTGGCAGTAGCAGTAAGCAGGAATGGTTGGCATGCTTGAAATTCTGTGTAACACAGTTAAACCCAATGTTTGTGTGTGTGGCACAGTTAAACCCAAAGTGTGTGTTTGTGCGTGGAAGCATGTGTGTGTGACAACGGTCAGCAGAAGTGGCTGGCACAGCGAGGCTGGTAATCAGGCAGTGGGAAAACAGGGTGGCAGCACTCTGAGACATTTGATGGGAGATTATCCTAAAATTATCTCTAGAATTACTCCAACCCAGCTGGAGAGAGAGAGGTCTTGTCCACGGATGGGGATAGAAGGAGGGAGAGAACATTGGACGGAGGAGTGGGTGTAATGAGTCTGACAGCGTTGGTACATTGGGTTAATGAACCATGTTAATCCAAATCAAACAGCCATAAGCAGCAGATTTGACTCCAAGCTGTGGATATATGGTTAGAGGACTCTATAGAGACTGAGTATCCGATCTAACTGTGTGACAGAATGCTGTGAGCTACAAACAAAGGGGGACACCTAGTCAGTTGCACAACTGAATGCATCTTCCAGCATTTAACCCAACCCCTCTGAATCAGAGAGGTGCGGGGGGCTGCCTTATAATGGACATCCACAGTGCCAGGGGAACAGTTGTTGGGTTTAAACTGCCATGTTCAAGGGTATAACGACAGATTTTTCCACTTGCCGGGTCAGGGACTTGAACCAATATACCCCTATGGTATTACCCCCACCCCACCCCCACCACCACCACCTTTTAGTGCACACACACGCTGTCCAATGTATACAACACCCTTCTAAAAAGAGAGGGGTGGTAGAGGGAGAGAGGGGGTGGTAGAGGGAGAGAGGGGGTGGTAGGCGCGAGAGGGGATGGTAGAGGGAGAGAGGGGGTGGTAGAGGGAGAGAGGGGGTGGTAGGGGGTGGTAGAGGGAGAGAGGGGGTGGTAGAGGGAGAGAGGGGTGGTAGGGGGTGAGAGGGGGTGGTAGAGGGAGAGAGGGGGTGGTAGAGGGAGAGAGGGGTGGTAGGGGGTGAGAGGGGGTGGTAGAGGGAGAGAGGGGGTGGTAGAGGGAGAGAGGGGGTGGTAGAGGGAGCGAGGGGGTGGTAGAGGGAGAGAGGGGGTGGTAATGGGAGAGAGGGGGTGGTAATGGGAGAGAGGGGGTGGTAGAGGGAGAGAGGGGGTGGTAGGGGGAGAGAGGGGGTGGTAGAGGGAGAGAGGGGGTGGTAGGGGGCGAGAGGGGGTAGTAGAGGGAGAGAGGGATGGATGGAGACAGGAATTGATGAGAGAGTGAGAGAGAGGGATGAGGGGAAGGAGAGGAGGCTAAACTGCCTGGGTCTAAGTGAGAGATGGAGATGTTTTATTTATTTATTTCACCTTTATTTAACCAGGTAGGCCAGTTGAGAACACCTTTATTTAACCAGGTAGGCTAGTTGAGAACACCTTTATTTAACCAGATAGGCCAGTTGAGAACACCGTTGACACACACAGTTGAGAATGTCGAGTGAAATACCAGTTCATGCCATTATTTAACCAGGTAGGCCAGTTGAGAACAAGTTCTCATTTACCACTGCGACCTGGCCAAGATAAAGCAAAGCAGTGCGACAAAAACACAGAGTTACACATGGAGTAAACAAACAGTAACACAATAGAAAAATCTATATACAGTGTGTGCAAATGAGGTAAGATAAGGGAGGTATGGCAATAAATAGGCCATAGTGGCAATTACAATTTAGCAATTAAACATTGGAGTGATAAATGTGCAGAAGATGATGAGATACTGGGGTGCAAAAAAATATAACAATATGGGGATGAGGTAGTTGGGTGGGATATTTACAGATTGGCTATGTACAGCTGCAATGATTGATAAGCTGCTCTGACAGCTGATGCTTAAAGTTAGTGAGGGAGATATACGTTTTTTTTTTGCAATTCGTTCCAGTCACTGTCAACAGAGAACTGGAAGGAAAGGCGGCCAAACGAAGTGTTGGCTTTGGGAATGACCAGTGAGATACGAGAGCATACAGGTCGCAGTGGTGGGTAGTATATGTATGTGCTGGAGCACTGGTCAAATCAAATCAAATGTATTTATATAGCCCCTCGTACATCAGCTGATATCTCAAAGTGCTGTACAGAAACCCAGCCTAAAACCCCAAACTGCAAGCAATGCAGGTGTAGGAAAAACTCCCTAGAAAGGCCAAAACCTAGGAAGAAACCTAGAGAGGAACCAGGCTATGTGGGGTGGCCAGTCCTCTTCTGGCTGTTCCGGGTGGAGATTATAACAGAACATGGCCAAGATCTTCAAATGTTCATAAATGACCAGCATAGTCAAATAATAATAATCACAGGCAGAACAGTCGAAACTGGAGCAGCTGCACGACCAGGTGGACTGGGGACAGCAAGGAGTCATCATGTCAGATAGTCCTGAGGCATGGTCCTAGGGCTCAGGTCCTCCGAGAGAGAGAAAGAAGGAGAGAAAGAGAGAATTAGAGAGAGCATACTTAAATTCACACAGGACACAGGATAGGACAGGAGAAGTACTCCAGATATAACAAACTGACCCTAGCCCCCCGACACATAAACTACTGCAGCATAAATACTGGAGGCGGAGACAGGAGTGGTCAGGAGACACTGTGGCCCCATCCGATGACACCCCCGGACAGGGCCAAACAGGAAGGATATAACCCCACCCACTTTGCCAAAGCACAGCCCCCACACCACTAGAGGGATATCTTCAACCACCAACTTACCATCCTGAGACAAGGCCGAGTATAGCCCACAAAGATCTCCACCACGGCATAGGGTTAGAGGCAGAGAATCCCAGTGGAAAGAGGCGAACCGGCCAGGCAGAGACAGCAAGGGCGGTTCGTTGCTCCAGAGCCTTTCCGTTCTCCTTAACACTCCTGGGCCAGACAACACTCAATCATATGACCCACTGAAGAGATGAGTCTTCAGTAAAGACTTAAAAGTTGAGACCGAGTTTGCGTCTCTCACATGGGTAGGCAGACCATTCCATAAAAATTGAGCTCTATAGGAGAAAGCCCGGCCTCCAGCTGTTTGCTTAGAAATTCGAGGGACAATTAGAAGGCCTGCGTCTTGTGACCAAATCAGAGAGATAGGTAGGAGCATGCCCATGTAATGCTTTGTAGGTTAGCAGTAAAACCTTGAAATCAGCCCTTGCCTTGACAGGAAGCCAGTGTAGGGAGGCTAGCACTGGAGTAATATGGTAAATTTTTTTGGTTCTAGTCAGGATTCTAGCAGCCGTATTTAGCACTAACTGAAGTTTATTTAGTGCTTTATCCGGGTAGCCGGAAAGTAGAGCATTGCAGTAGTCTAACCTAGAAGTGACAAAAGCATGGATTAATATTTCTGCATCATTTTTGGACAGAAAGTTTCTGATTTTTGCAATGTTACGTAGATGGAAAAAAGCTGTCCTTGAAACAGTCTTGATATGTTCTTGAAAAGAGAGATCAGGGTCCAGAGTAACGCCGATGTCCTTCACAGTTTTATTTGAGACGACTGTACAACCATTAAGATTAATTGTCAGATTCAACAGAAGATCTCTTTGTTTCTTGGGACCTAGAACAAGCATCTCTGTTTTGTCCGAGTTTAAAAGTAGAAAGTTTGCAGCCATCCACTTCCTTATGTCTGAAACACATGCTTCTAGCGAGGGCAATTTTGGGGCTTCACCATGTTTCATTGAAATGTACAGCTGTGTGTCATCCGCATAGCAGTGAACGTTAACATTATGTTTTCGAATGACATCCCCAAGAGGTAAAATATATAGTGAAAACAATAGTGGTCCTAAAACGGAACCTTGAGGAACACCGAAATGTACAGTTGATTTGTCAGAGGACAAACCATTCACAGAGACAAACTGATATCTTTCCGACACATCTAAACTAGGCCAGAACTTGTCAGTGTAGACCAATTTGGGTTTCCAATCTCTCCAAAAGAATGTGGTGATCGATGGTATCAAAAGCAGCACTAAGGTCTGGTCTGCTGGAGCACGTGCTACGGGTGGGTGTTGCTGTGGTGACCAGTGAGCTGAGATAAGGCGGGACTTTACCTAGCAAAGACTTATAGATGACCTGGAGCCAGTGGGTTTGGCGACGAATATGTAGCGAGGGCCAGCCGTCGAGAGCATACAGGTTGCAGTGGTGGGTAGTATACGGGCTTTGGTGACAAAACGGATGGCACTGTGATAGACTGCATCCAATTTGCTGAGTAGAGTGTTGGAGGCTATTTTGTAAATGACATCGCCGAAGTCAAGGATCGGTAGGATAGTCAGTTTTACGAGGGTGTGTTTGGCAGCATGAGAGAAGGAGACTTTGTTGTGAAATAGGATGCCGATTCTAGATTGAATTTTGGATTGGAGATGCTTAATGTGTCTGGAAGGAGAGTTTACAGTCTAACCAGACACCTAGGTATTTGTTGTTGTCTACATATTCTAAGTCAGAACCGTCCAGAGTAGTGATGCTAGGCGGGCGGACGGATGTGGGCAGAAATAGGTTGAACAGCATGCATTTAGTTTTACAAGAATTTAAGAGCAGTTGGAGGCCATAGAAGGAGTGTTGTATGGCATTGAAGCTTGTTTGGAGGTTTGTTAACACAGTGTCTAACGAAGGGCAAGATGTATACAGAATGGTGTCGTCTGCATAGAGGTGGATCAAAGAATCACCCGCAGCAACATCATTCATATATACAGAGAAAAGAGTCGGCCCAAGAATTGAACCCTGTGGCACCCCCATAGAGACTGCCAGAGGTCCTTACAACAGGCCCTCCGATTTGACACACTGAACTCTGTCTAAGAAGTAGTTGGTGAACCAGGCGAGGCAGTCATTTGAGAAACCAAGGCTGTTGAGTCTGCCGATAAGAATGCGGTGATTGACAGAGTCGAAAGCCTTGGTCAGGTCGATGAAGACGGCTGCACAGTATTGTCTTTTATCGATGGCGGTTACGATATCGTTTAAGACCTTGAGCGTGGCTGAGGTGCTCCCATGACCAGCTCGGAAACCAGATTGCATAGCGGAGAAGGTACCGTGGGATTCGAAATAGTCGGTGATCTGTTTGTTAACTTGGCTTTTGAAGACCTTAGAAAGGCAGGGCAGGATGGATATAGGTCTGTAACAGTTTGGGTCTAGAGTGTCTCACCCTTTTCACCAATCATTGGGGATCTCAGACGACACGAAAGAGAGGTTGAATAGGCTAGTAATAGGGGTTGAAACAATTTTGGCGGGTCATTTTAGAAAGATTGTCTAGCCCAGCTGTTTTGTAGGGATCCAGATTTTACAGCTCTTTCAGAACATCAGCTATCTGGATTTGGGTGAAGGAGAAGCTGGGGGGGCTTGGGTAAGTTGCTGCAGGGGGTGCAGAGCTGTTGGCCGGGGTAGAGGTATCCAGGTGGAAAGCATGGCCAGCCGTAGAAAAATGCTTATTGAAATTCTCGATTATCGTAGATTTATCGGTGGTGACAGTGTTTCCTAGCCTCAGTGCAGTGGGCAGCTGGGAGGAGGTACTCTTATTCTCCATGGACTTTACAGTGTCCCATAACTTTTTGGAATAGTGCTACAGGATGCAAATTTCTGTTTGAAAATCTATCCTTAGCTTTCCTAACTGCCTGTGTATATTGGTTCCTTACTTCCTGAAAAGTAGCATATCGCGGGGGCTATTCGATGCTAATGCAGAACGCCACATGATGTTTTTGTGCTGGTGAAGGACAGTCTGGTCTGGAGTAAACCAAGGGCTATATCTGTTCTTAGTTCTACATTTTTTGAATGGGGTATGCTTATTTAAGATGGTGAGGAAATCCTCTACTGACGGGATGAGGTCAATATCCTTCCAGGATACCCGGGCCAGGTCGATTAGAAAGGCCTGCTCGCTGAA
>NC_143024.1:84161982-84179482 GCF_057628025.1 Oncorhynchus mykiss | reverse complement strand
CCTTCTACACTGCACACCTCTCCTCTTTTACTCTCCCCCTCTCTCTCTCGCTCTCCTCTCCATTCATTCCTTCCTTCCTTTCTGTTTCTTTTCCCATCTGTCTCCTCAGTCTTCTCTCTTCCTTCCCTCTTCTCTCTCTCTTCCTTCCCTTTCATCCTCTCTCTCTCTTCCTTCCCTCTTCTCTCTCTCTCTCTTCCTTCCCTCTTCTCTCTCTCTCTCTCTCTCTCTTCCTTCCCTTTCATCCTCTCTCTCTCTCCCTTCCCTCTTCTCTCTCTCTCCTCCTTCCCTCTTCTCTCTCTCTTCCTTCCCTTTCATCCTCTCTCTCTCTCTTTCCCTCTTCTCTCTCTCTCTCTTCCTTCCCTCTTCTCTCTCTCTCTTCCTTCCTTCTTCTCTCTCTCTCTCTCTTCCTTCCCTTTCATCCTCTCTCTCTCTCCCTTCCCTCTTCTCTCTCTCTCTTCCTTCCCTCTTCTCTCTCTCTTCCTTCCCTTTCATCCTCTCTCTCTCTTCCTTCCCTCTTCTCTCTCTCTTCCTTCCCTTTCATCCTCTCTCTCTCTTCCTTCCCTTTCATCCTCTCTCTCTCTTCCTTCCCTCTTATCTCTCTCTCTTCCTTCCCTCTTCTCTCTCTCTCTTCCTTCCCTCTTCTCTCTCTCTCTCTCTTCCTTCCCTTTCATCCTCTCTCTCTCTGCATGTTTGTCATATACTGTATTGTCCATATTCTTCTTTTCTGCTTCACCCATAATAAGTCCTCATCCTAAACATCTGAGGTGGAAGCCATGATGGTACGGCCAGCGAGAGGCAGCAGGGAAGCTAACCTACAGCTGAGTCCTGGCTCACAGCACCTCCTCATCCTTCTCTCTCCCCATTTTCTTGATTACAATCTTGTCTCACCACTGCAACTCCCCAACATGCTCGGGAGAGGTGAAGGTCGAGTCATGCGTCCTCCGAAACATGGGATTGAACCCCAGGCTGTAGTGAGACCGCAACACTGCGATACAGTGCCTTAGACGAACCTCTCTATGGTGTAATGGGTATTATTTATCATATTAACATATGAACCTCTCTGTGGTGTAATGGGTATTATTTATCATATTAACATATGAAACTCTCTGTGGTGTAATAGGTATTAGTTATAATATTAACCTTTCTGATCTCCCCATCCCGGATCCGGGTTCGTGAATACAGACTCAAGCTCATTACCATAACGCAACGTTAACTATTCATGAAAATCGCAAATGAAATGAAATAAATATGCTAGCTCTCAAGCTTAGCCTTTTGTTAACAACACTGTCATCTCAGATTTTCAAAATATGCTTCTCAACCATTGCAAAACAAGCATTTGTGTAACAGTATTGATGGCTAACGTAGCATTTAGCATTAGCATTCAGCTGGCAACATTTACACAAAAAAACAGAAAAGCATTCAAAAAAATCATTTACCTTTGAAGAACTTCAGATGTTTTCAATGAGGAGACTCTCAGATAGCAAATGTTCAGTTTTTCCTGAAAGATTATTTGTTTAGGACAAATCGCTCCGTTTTCTGCGTCACGTTTAGCTATGAAAAAACCCCTGTATCCAGGATTGTGTAAATCTATCAGCAAGCTCATTAGCATAACACAACGTTAACTATTTATGAAAATCGCAAATGAAATGAAATAAATATGCCATCTCTCAAGCTTAGCCTTTTGTAAACAACACTGTCATCTCAGATTTTCAAAATATGCTTCTCAACCATAGGAAAACAATAATTTGTGTAAAAGTAGCTAGCTAGAGTTAGCATTTCGCGTTAGCATTTAGCGTTAGCATTAGCGTTAGCATCCAGCACGCAACATTAACAAAAACATAAAAGCCTTCAAATAAAATCATTTACCTTTGAAGAACTTCTGATGTTTTCAATGAGGATACTCTCAGTTAGATAGCAGATGCTCAGTTTTTCCAAAAAGATTCCTTGTGTATTAGAAATAGCTCCGTTTTATACATCACATTTGGCTACCAAAAAAAATCCATAAATTCAGTCCTCAAAACGCAAACTTTTTTCCAAATTAACTCCATAATATCGACTGAAAACATGGCAAACGTTGTTTAGAATCAATCATCAAGGTGTTTTTCACATATCTCTTCATTGATACATCGTTCTTGGACACATGCTTTCTCCCCTGAATCAAATGGTAAAGTAGAAGCAGCTGGCAATTGCGCACCGAATTCGACGCAGGACACCAGGCGGACACTTGGAAAATGTAGTCTCTTATGGTCAATCTTCCAATGATATGCCTACAAATACGTCACAATGCTGCTAAGACCTTGGGCGAACTACAGAAAGTGTAGGCTCATTCGTTGCGCAATCACAGCCATATAAGGAGAGAATGGAAAACAGAGCTTCAGAAATTCTGCTAATTCCTGGGTGATGCATCATCTTGGTTTCGCCTGTAGAATGAGTTCTGGGGCACTTACAGACAAAATCTTTGCAGATTCTGAAACTTCAGAGTGTTTTCTTTCCAAAACTGTCAAGAATATGCATAGTCGAGCATCTTTTCGTGACAAAATATCGCACTTAAAACGGGAACGTTTTTTATCCAAAAATGAAATAGCGCCCCTAGAGCTCTAACTGGTTTTAACATATGAACCTCTCTGTGGTGTAATAGGTATTAGTTATAATATTAACATATGAACCTCTCTGTGGTGTAATAGGTATCAGTTATCACATGAACCTCTCTGTGGTGTAATAGGTATTAGTTATCATATGAACCTCTCTGTGGTGTAATAGGTATTAGTTATCATATAAACCTCTCTGTGGTGTAATAGGTATTAGTTATCACATGAACCTCTCTGTGGTGTAATAGGTATTATTTATCATATTAACATATGCACCTCTCTGTGGTGTAATAGGTATTAGTTATCATATGAACCTCTCTGTGGTGTAATAGGTATTAGTTATAATGTTAACATATGAACCTCTCTGTGGTGTAATAGGTATTAGTTATCATATGAACCTCTCTGTGGTGTAATCGGTATTAGTTAGAATGTTAACATATGAACCTCTCTGTGGTGTAATAGGTATTAGTTATCATATGAACCTCTCTGTGGTGTAATAGGTATTAGTTATAATATTAACATATTAACCTCTCTGTGGTGTAATAGGTATTAGTTATCATATGAACCTCTCTGTGGTGTAATCGGTATTAGTTATAATGTTAACATATGAACCTCTCTGTGGTGTAATAGGTATTAGTTATCATATGAACCTCTCTGTGGTGTAATAGGTATTATTTATCATATAAATCTCTCTGTGGTGTAATAGGTATTAGTTAACATATGAACCTCTCTGTGGTGTAATAGGTATTAGTTATCATATGAACCTCTCTGTGGTGTAATAGGTATTAGTTATAATGTTAACATATGAACCTCTGTGGTGTAATAGGTATTAGTTATCATATGAATCTCTCTGTGGTGTAATAGGTATTAGTTATAATGTTAACATATGAACCTCTCTGTGGTGTAATAGGTATTAGTTATCATATGAACCTCTCTGTGGTGTAATATGTATTAGTTATAATATTAACATATTAACCTCTCTGTGGTGTAATAGGTATTAGTTATCATATGAACCTCTCTGTGGTGTAATAGGTATTATTTATCATATAAACCTCTCTGTGGTGTAATAGGTATTAGTTAACATATGAACCTCTCTGTGGTGTAATAGGTATTAGTTATCATATGAACCTCTCTGTGGTGTAAGAAGTATTATTTATAATGTTAACATATGAACCACTCTGTGGTGTAATAGGTATTAGTTATAATGTTAACATGAACCTCTCTGTGGTGTAATAGGTATTAGTTATCATGTTATCATATGAACCTCTCTGTGGTGTAATAGGTATTAGTTATCATATTAACCTCTCTGTGGTGTAATAGGTATAGATATTCATATATAGCATCAGATTGGCACAGCATGGCAGACAGCTGGGGACATGGTGTGTGTGTGTGAGAGGTGAGGGGGGTTACGGGGCAGACACCAGTATTTGATTTGTTGTGTTGCTAATGTGACACTGATTATACAGGTCGTGGTAAAACAAAGCTGTGCTGCTGCTATGCTAATAGAGACTCTGAGAGCAGGTTGTCACACACTGTTACGGACACACACACACACACACAGTCAACCAAAACCACAAACTGTTGCCACGGAGAGGAAAGGTTTGTGTATTTGACCTATCCTATCATGTCGCGTCTCGCCCAAGAGCAGTAATTTCATGAGAAAACGTGTGTGTTCCCAGAGAATAGATTGATCTCTGTTTATGAGCAGCTAAATGCAGTAGTGATGGTTGAGATGGACGTGTTCAGTCTATTGTCCGTTTCTAGGCCACTGTTGATGCACGGTGAACTGGGGCTCTTTCTCCCAGCGGGGCAGCTTTTCTGTCTGGGTTATGTGTGTGTGTTTTTGAGTGTGTGTGCATGCATGTGTGTGTTTGTGGTTGGTTGAATGTGGATTTACGTAGGCATGTCTTTTTGTTTGTGTGCGTTTTGTTGTTTGAGCGTTTGTGTGCGTGTGTGTGTGTGTGTGAGAGAGTCTGCTGTCTGTGTGTGTGTGAGAGAGTCTGTGTGTGTATGTGTGTGTGTGAGAGAGAGAGAGAGAGAGAGTCTGTGTGTGTGTGAGAGTTTTGCTATATACTGAACACAACCCTGATTAGCTGAGGCAGGTAACAGGACAACTTGTGTGTTTTACTACATACTGAACACACGCTGGTTAGCTGAGACAGGACTACTGGTTAGCTGAGACAGGACTACTGGTTAGCTGAGACAGGACTACTGGTTAGCTGAGACAGGACTACTGGTTAGCTGAGACAGGTCTACTGGTTAGCTGAGACAGGACTACTGGTTAGCTGAGACAGGTCTACTGGTTAGCTGAGACAGGTCTACTGGTTAGCTGAGACAGGTCTACTGGTTAGCTGAGACAGGTCTACTGGTTAGCTGAGACAGGACTACTGGTTAGCTGAGACAGGTCTACTGGTTAGCTGAGACAGGTCTACTGGTTAGCTGAGACAGGACTACTGGTTAGCTGAGACAGGTCTACTGGTTAGCTGAGGCAGGACTACTGGTTAGCTGAGACAGGACTACTGGTTAGCTGAGACAGGACTACTGGTTAGCTGAGACAGGTCTACTGGTTAGCTGAGACAGGTCTACTGGTTAGCTGAGACAGGTCTACTGGTTAGCTGAGACAGGACTACTGGTTAGCTGAGACAGGTCTACTGGTTAGCTGAGGCAGGACTACTGGTTAGCTGAGACAGGACTACTGGTTAGCTGAGACAGGTCTACTGGTTAGCTGAGACAGGTCTACTGGTTAGCTGAGACAGGTCTACTGGTTAGCTGAGACAGGTCTACTGGTTAGCTGAGACAGGTCTACTGGTTAGCTGAGACAGGTCTACTGGTTAGCTGAGGCAGGACTACTGGTTAGCTGAGACAGGTCTACTGGTTAGCTGAGGCAGGTCTACTGGTTAGCTGAGACAGGTCTACTGGTTAGCTGAGACAGGTCTACTGGTTAGCTGAGACAGGTCTACTGGTTAGCTGAGGCAGGACTACTGGTTAGCTGAGACAGGTCTACTGGTTAGCTGAGGCAGGTCTACTGGTTAGCTGAGACAGGTCTACTGGTTAGCTGAGACAGGTCTACTGGTTAGCTGAGACAGGACTACTGGTTAGCTGAGACAGGTCTACTGGTTAGCTGAGACAGGTCTACTGGTTAGCTGAGACAGGTCTACTGGTTAGCTGAGACAGGTCTACTGGTTAGCTGAGGCAGGACCACTGGTTAGCTGAGACAGGTCTACTGGTTAGCTGAGACAGGTCTACTGGTTAGCTGAGACAGGTCTACTGGTTAGCTGAGACAGGTCTACTGGTTAGCTGAGACAGGACTACTGGTTAGCTGAGACAGGTCTACTGGTTAGCTGAGACAGGTCTACTGGTTAGCTGAGACAGGTCTACTGGTTAGCTGAGACAGGACTACTGGTTAGCTGAGACAGGTCTACTGGTTAGCTGAGACAGGTCTACTGGTTAGCTGAGACAGGTCTACTGGTTAGCTGAGGCAGGACTACTGGTTAGCTGAGACAGGTCTACTGGTTAGCTGAGGCAGGTCTACTGGTTAGCTGAGACAGGTCTACTGGTTAGCTGAGACAGGTCTACTGGTTAGCTGAGACAGGTCTACTGGTTAGCTGAGACAGGACTACTGGTTAGCTGAGACAGAACTACTGGTTAGCTGAGACAGGTCTACTGGTTAGCTGAGACAGGACTACTGATTAGCTGAGACAGGTCTACTGGTTAGCTGAGACAGGACTACTGGTTAGCTGAGACAGGTCTACTGGTTAGCTGAGACAGGACTACTGGTTAGCTGAGACAGGTCTACTGGTTAGCTGAGACAGGACTACTGGTTAGCTGAGACATGTCTACTGGTTAGCTGAGACAGGTCTACTGGTTAGCTGAGACAGGACTACTGGTTAGCTGAGACAGGTCTACTGGTTAGCTGAGACAGGACTACTGGTTAGCTGAGACAGGTCTACTGGTTAGCTGAGACAGGACTACTGGTTAGCTGAGACAGGTCTACTGGTTAGCTGAGACAGGTCTACTGGTTAGCTGAGACAGGACTACTGGTTAGCTGAGACAGGTCTACTGGTTAGCTGAGACAGGACTACTTGTGTAAAAGCCTAGTTGGATGGTAGTCTAAATCCTAAATGATATCCTCGTGGGTATCTCTGAATTTAAATGGCTATACTAGAATAGACAATAGTAACTAAATGATCAAAACCTTTGACAATGTTGTTGTCTTAGTAGTTAAAGATAGTTGGTTCTCGTTCAGCTTCAATAAAGAGGATTAACACAGTATGAGTGACTCATCGCCTGTACACCTCCACCAATCAGCTCTGTTTTCTGTTGTTCTGCCTCGGGTTACTTTAGGATTAGAGGACTTCCTTTTGTATAATTAACTTGTTCATTACAACAGGGAATTGAGTGTGTGCGTGAGAACAGACTGTGTGCGTGTGTTTTAATGCGTGCCAGTGTGCATTTGTAAGTGTGTGATTGTGGCAGAGGATCAGAGGGAGTAGAGATGGTGTTTGTCTGTCTGGGGTGGGGGTATTTTGTGAGCCGACGTGGGCGGAGACATGTCAATCAAGTCAGTGACAGGACGTGGGATAGACTGTCATGTTGACCAACAGACCCCGTCTGTTGTCAAGGGGGGTAACTGGGAGGGTCATAGTGCACCCTGAATGGTCCCCACCCGGCAGGAGAGGGCACGGCTATGGGGGGCGTTGCCATGACGAGGTCATCTTAGAGGTGATTCAATTCCGTGTGTTTGGGCGCTGGGAGATTGTCTTGACGTCCTGCTGAACCCTCCACACACAGGTCAGCACAATACCATGGAGAATCATAACCTGGGACAAATATACTGGTAGTTGGTGTGTATGTGTGGGTGTGTGTTTGTGTGTTCTTGGAAATGGAATACATTTTGGATGACGTTTTGGGGTTTGTGTTCTTTGTGTGTAAGTCTCTCCTTCATCCAATCGGCTTTCAGCATCTCTCTACTCTTCCTCTCCAGCCCATCTCCTCTCAATTCAATGAGGGATTTATTGGCATGGGAAGCATATGTTAACATTGCCAAAGCAAGTGAAATAAATAGTAAATAATAAACTAAAGTGAAATAAACAATAAAAATGAACGGTAAAACATTACACTCAGAAGTTCCAAAAGAATAAAGACATTTCAAATGTCATAATATGTCTATATACAGTGTTGTAGCGACGTGCAAATAGGGAAAATAAATAAACATAAATAAGAGTTGTATTTGCAATGTTCTTAACTGGTTGACCTTTTCTTGTGGCAACAGGTCACACATCTTACTGCTGTGATGGCACACTGTGATATTTCAGCCAATAGATATGGGAGTTTATCAAAATCTGTGTAATCTGAGGGGAATATGTGTCTCAAATATGATCATACATTGGGCAGGAGGTTAGCTCAGTTTCCACCTCATTTTGTGGGCAGTGTTCATATAGACTGTCTTCTCTTGAGAGCCAGGTCTGCCTACGGCGGCCTTTCTCAATAGCAAGGCTATGCTCACTGAGTCTGTACATAGTCAGTTACAGTGGTCAGGTATTCTGCCACTGTGTATTCTGCCACCTCTCTCCCTCCCTTTCTCACTCTCTCCCTTTATCTCTCTCTCTCCCTTTCCTCCTCTCTCTCCCTTCCCTCCTCTCCTTCCCTTTCCTACTCTCTCTCTCCTTCTCTCTGGTGAGGTGTAACCTTGTTATGTGTGGTTTGTAGACAGGCAGTGTGTTGGCCAGCCGTGTGGCTCTGCTGACCCTGAAAGGCCCTGTGTGGGAGATGACATTGCTCTCTGACCCAGGGGAGATCCATGTTCATTGCTTTTTGTTTCACAATAGAATGTGCTATCTTTCTCTCTCTCTCTCTCTCTTTCACCCTCTCTTTCTGCCTTTGTCCCATTCGTTCTGTCTTTCTGTTTCTTTTCTCCTCTATCCCTCTCACTTTATCTCACTCCTCTCCATTTTGCAATCACAATTTATCTCTCTCCCTTTCTCTCTCTGTCTCTCTATCCCTTTCTCTCTCTCTCCATCCAAACTGTGTTCCCTCAGGTGCAAGGTTCACCTTGAGACCATGTCTATAGGTGGCTGTGTTATTGATTGTCAGTCTTCGTTTCCATAGCCTGTCCTGTCCTACTGGAACCAGAGAACATACTAGAGAGTGCCACTGGTAACTTCAGAGAAAGTCACATAGGTAAAACTGTTATGTATAGTAAAAGTACAACTGTGGTAGTCAAACACAAACAAGGTAAGAATCAGCTGGAGTGAGAAGGTGAGGGGGGAACGTGGTTGGGGCAGGATGAGTTAGGGCTCTCACGTATCAACGGGTAGAGGTCACAGAAGGAGAGGAGGCCTTTAAGGTGTGATTCGTCTGACTGAGTGTCTGTAGGCTCGTTATTATCTGAGGGGTCTGAAAAGGTCTGTCAGTTATCTTCAAACAGCAGATGATCAGACACACAATATGGCCACCTGCCTCGTGGATTATTAACCCAGTGATATATCAGAGGAAGGTGGCGTTGCCCCTAGTCACTGATCTAAGATCAGTTCTGTATTACCCTGATCCTAGCTCTGTGCCTAAGGGTAAAGTCTACTTGCTGCTGAAATCTCAGTCTCTGTCCCACTTCTGTTGTATCGAGGGCCAGGAGTTGACTGTCTGACTCTGAGTACCTTGCTTGCTGTGGTGAAAATCCTTCTCAGCACTTTCTTCTGACTAACAGTAGCAACAAACAATACAAAAGGTTAACATGCTCCCAATAAAAGAGTTGTAAAACAGTCAGCATAGTACAGTCCACATGAAAATATCCCATCTTTTTGAGAAAATATAGTCTCTGCTGACCCAATTTGTAGATGAGGGTCAGTTGTAAGGTATTGAACTGTGTCATTACATACTACTTGCTTTGCTAGTGTATTTAGATCACAATAGCTGTACACCAATAAGAAATACAATAACCTACTTGCCAATTTTTCTATCTAATTTTCTATCTCCCTGACCACCTTCCTCTGATCAATCAATGAACTATCCATGTCCATTTTTGGACGATGCATGCACTCAAATACTTGGCTTCTATTGGTTGACCTAGCTAACTATAGCTAGGCTACTCATGATGGTGTATTGGTTGACCTAGCTAACTATAGTTAGGCTAGTCAGGATGATGTATTGGTTGACCTAGCTAACTATAGCTAGGCTACTCATGACGATGTTATAGAATAACTATCTTCAAATTAACGTCAGGTTTGAAATGAAAAATTATTTTAGTAATACTACTTGTTCACGTTACATTTAACAACTTTAGATTCTACAAAACAACAAAAGAAAGTTGCTAGCGAAAGTCAGAATAATCACTTGTCACTTGTACATAACTGGCGCGTTTTCTATCTACTTCCTGTCGCAAGGCATTCTGGAACTTGCAGTCAAAAGCGTAATCCAATACTAACCAATACAACAAAAATATGTATGTAGTTATCTCAATCTCCAACACACAAATTCTAATACAATTACATATGTAAATAGCTGTAAAGAAAATATATTTAGATACAGCTCAATGAATTAACTGTAAACATTAACTCTGTAACCCATTCAAGTTAAAACATCCTCCTCCCGATGAACAACGGTGTTCATCTAAATCTCGAGGCAGTATATCAACTGAATAGGTCTCCTCAACAAAGTCCCTGAAGCAGTACAAACTGAACATGACCTAACTAGGCCATCTCAGCCTGGAAACAGTTCCTCAATTTTTCCTAGTTTCCAGGTTTGTCTGGGTGTGTTATCTTCTCCAATGAGTACAACGTCACCCGCTTTCAGTGGGGTGGGCTGTGGTGTTTACAGCTGTGTGCTGACTTTAGATCCAGCAAGTAGTCTCTTCGCCAACTGTTCCAGAAGCTGGTCACAAGTCTCTGCCTGTACTTCCATCTGCGGGTCATTTCTTCCTTGTTAAGCGTTGGGTTCTGAGTGTCAGCTGGAAATGGCTTGGGTGGAAAATAGGTTAGTCTTTTACCCACCAGGAAGTGGTAAAGGGGTTGTGGTTCATCCACTTCATCCACTTCATTGTGCACGAAGGTCAAAGGCCTAGAGTTTAGGATAGCTTCAACCTCTGTCAGGACTGTGCACATCTCTTCAAAGTTGAGTGAAGCTCTCCCAAGAACCTTTCTCAAGCATGTTTTCACTGACCTGACGAGTCTTTCCCAGAATCCGCCCCACCAGGCTGCTCGCTCGGCGATGAACCTCCAAGTGATGCCCCTTTCTGAGAAGAACGCCAAGAGTTGGGGCTCTTCGATTGCCTTCCACAGCTCTTTCAAGTCCTGATCAGCTCTCTTGAACATTTTTGCATTGTCTGAGTAGATTACCTTGCATTCCTCCTACATTGCGTAGTTCGTGTTTGTCCAGGAACGGTTTCAGTTCTCTGATTTTACAGTCATTGTTTAGGCCTTTTCTTGCCTTCAGTAGTTTGATCACCTGTCCGAAACAATGTTGTTGCGTTACCTTGATCCAGTACTTTTCTGCATCGAACAGTTCGTCAGCAGTCAGTTCACATTGCATCTTTATGCTTGTACGAGCATTGGCTATGAATCTCTTTATCCAGGCGGTGACTCTGAACACTCTTTTCAGTTTGCTGTGCCTTTCAAGCTCCAACACGGGGTCAGTGATGTCTGTGCTGTTTGCTGCAAGTTGTACAGTAACCTGGCGACTGGACTTGAGTTCTGTATTGACCTCTTCTGGAACCTTGTTATCATCAGTCTCCTCTGACTGATTGGGTGATGTCAGAATTCTGGGTCCATTCCACCATAGCTCTCTCTGTGTCAAGTTTTGAACAGTTTGTCCTCTTGTAGGGAGGTCGGCTGGATTAGTTTTCCCTTCAATATGTGACCGTGACTCTGGATTGGTCAAGGACTGGATCTCTGTCACTCTGTTTGCGACAAACTGTTTCCATTTCTGAGCTGAGCTGCAAATCCAATGCAGCACGATCATCGAGTCTGTCCACATTTTGATCTGTTTTTCTTCCATTTTCAGTGTGGTCATCAGGTTGTTTGCTAGTCTCGCTCCAATCACAGCTCCCATGAGCTCCAGGCGTGGCAGCATCATTTTCTTGAGTGGGTGACCCTGGACTTGGATGTGACTAGACTTGTCGTTGTTTCCCTGTCTTGTGATTCACCTTGCAAGTAAGCTACTGCACCGTAAGCCCTTTCACTTGCATCACAGAACACGTGTAGTTTCAGGGTGTGGTTATTCTGTGGCCGCATGTCTGTTCTGTACCACCTTGGTATGGTGAGCTGGTGTAACTGGGGTAGTTCTGAACACCACTGTTGCCATTCTCGTGTCAGATCAGGTGGTAATTCTTCGTCCCAGCTGAGTCCCCTCTCCCACATTTCCTGGAACATGCACTTGATCCTGATGGTGAAGGGAGTTAAGAAACCAAGAGGGTCGAAGATACGTGCAGACGACTGCAGAACACTTCTCTTTGTGTTTTACTTTTGCTTTAGAATGCTCAGTAGTCGCCTGAGGTCAAACACAAAGTCATCTGTTTCCGGTCTCCATACTAAACCTAAAACCTTCAGCACTACTCCTTGTGTTTCTAACGTCAACGGGTGGTCAGTTGTCGTACTCTCCTCCCATTTTGTTTTCAGTTCAGGAGAATTGGTCATCCACTTGCAGAGGTCCATGCCTGCAATTGACAGCATTCGCTTTGCAGTTGTTGTCACAAGGTAAGCCTCTTCAACATTGCTTGAACTTGCAATGAAGTCATCTACATAGAGTGACTCTCTCAGTATCTCTACAACTTCTGGTTGTTCTGTTTCATATTGTTTCAGGTGCTTCCTGATTGTAGCTGCCAGCAAGAATGGAAGCGCCAAATACCACTCTTTTCATCCTCATCACGCGCAACTCCTCTTCATTTTCTCCCCTTGATGGGCCTGTGAGTTATAGGAATCTCACGGCGTCTCTGCCTCTCTTTGCTAGGGATATCTGCAGGAAAGCTTTCTTGATGTCTGCCATGAATGCGATCTCATGTAGTCTGAACCTTATCAGAACGCTGAGCAGATCCGGATTCAGGTTCGGTCCTGTGAGTAGACAGACAGTCATTGAGGGATGGACAGCCATCTTCATGGGACGAGGCATCAAACACCACCCTCAGTTTTGTCGTCACCTTATCTTCTCGGAGTACTGCATGGTGAGGTAAGTAGTATTTTACGTTGTTTGCGCTTGATGCGTTGTCCTTGGGCACGTCCTCTGCCATATCCTGTTGTAAGTAGTCCTCTACTACTTCATTGTATCTGCTGTACAACGTCACATCCTTCTTCAGTCTTTTCTTCAGACCTTCAAACCATTTCTTGGAGATTCTATAGTTGTGTTGGAGTTCTGGCATTGCTCGTTTCCATGGTAACTCCACATGGTATCGCCCATCTTTGAAGGATGTTGTTGTCTCGAACCTTTGTAGAGCCTCGTTTTCCTCTGGGTTCTGTGTTTTCTTGCTTATAAAACCCAGAGACTCAAGCTCCCAGAATGCATGCAGTTGTTTGAAGACTAGTGTGTCTTCATCAAGTGGGATGAACATGCATGTTGCCTCGGCGACACTTGACATGGACACTGGTCCCTGCACCGACCATCCAGTCTCTCAATCTACAACACACAAATTCTAATACAATTACATATGTAAATATATTTAGATACAGCTCAATTAATTAACTGTAAATATTAACTCTGTAACCCATTAAAGTTACAACAGACGAATTGGTTGTTGTAACTGATGATGATGTATTGGGTATTGGTTTGACCTAGCTAACTTAACCTAGGCTACTCATGATGATGTATTGGTTTGACCTAGCTAACTTAACCTAGGCTACTCATGATGATGTATTGGTTTGACCTAGCTAACTTAACCTAAGCTACTCATGATGATGTATTGGTTTGACCTAGGTAACTTTAACTAGGCTACTCATGATGATGTATTGGTTGTTTGTTTTTTGCTTTTGAAGTACTTTGAGATTCTTTTGAAAAGCGCTACAGAAATGTGATAATAAATTATTAATTATTTAGCTGCCTGTAAGTTACTGACACTGTTCACGGCAACCCCTTCTTTAAATTGTGTGTGTGTGTCACCATCTGTTTGTGATAGACAGGAGACAGTTAGAGGGATGCTGTCTCACCTCTGTCACTGGCAGCTGCTGTGTGTTTGTGTGTGTGTGTGTCAGAGGTCTCAGTGGGCCATGCTCAGCCCTGTAACTGCCACCATGTGGTGACACGTCATTTAAAACAAATTGATTTATACCCCCCCCCCGTCCTCTTTCGCTTCCTTTTGAGTTCTCTATTCTTTCATCCTCTTCTTCTCTCTCTCTCTCCCTCACTCCTTCCCAGCCACTCTAGTTACTCCAATCACCCTCTCTCGCTTATTTAATTTAGGTAAAGGTTTCTAAATGGTATGAAGTCAAGTCCATGTTACATAGTCCATGTTACATAGTCCACGTTACGTAGTCCACGTTACGGAGTCCACGCGTTACGGAGTCCATGTTACGTAGTCCACGTTACGGAGTCCATGTTACGTAGTCCACCTTACGGAGTCCACGCGTTACGGAGTCCATGTTACGTAGTCCACGTTACGGAGTCCATGTTACGTAGTCCACCTTACGGAGTCCACGCGTTACGGAGTCCATGTTACGTAGTCCACGTTACGTAGTCCACATTACGTAGTCCACGTTACGGAGTCCACGTTACGTAGTCCACGTTACGGAGTCCACGCGTTACGGAGTCCACGCGTTACGGAGTCCACGCGTTACGGAGTCCACGCGTTACGGAGTCCACGCGTTACGGAGTCCACGTTACGTAGTCCACGTTACGGTGTCCACGTTACGGAGTCCACGCGTTACGGAGTCCACGTTACGGAGTCCACACGTTACGGAGTCCACGCGTTACGGAGTCCACGCGTTACGGAGTCCACACGTTTGCGTTACGGAGTCCACGCGTTACGGAGTCCACACGTTTTATAGTCCAAGTTTTATAGTCAGGGTCAAGTAAGCATGACGGCTACAGTTAGTGGTGAACACTATGAGTATGAATGGTACTGGTCATTTATAGTATATACACGCGTGTGCGTTTGAGTGTGTGTGTGACCTGCTGGATATTTGTCATGGGGTTGATAATGTCACGCCTGGTGGAAAATGAAGCTGTCATTCGATTAGAGATTAGTAGGGTGAGATGGTTATTATGGTAAACCCAGATGCTGGGAGAGGACAGATGGTTATTATGGTAAACCGAGAGGCTGGGAGAGGACAGATGGTTATTATGGTAAACCCAGAGGCTGGGAGAGGACAGATGGTTATTATGGTAAACCCAGAGGTTGGGAGAGCACAGATGGTTATTATGGTAAACCCAGAGGCTGGGGGAGGACAGATGGTTATTATGGTAAACCCAGAGGCTGGGTGAAGACAGATGGTTATTATGGTAAACCCAGAGGCTGGGAGAGGACAGATGGTTATTATGGTAAACCCAGAGGCTGGGAGAGGACAGATGGTTATTATGGTAAACCCAGAGGCTGGGAGAGGACAGATGGTTATTATGGTAAACCCAGAGGCTGGGAGAGCACAGATGGTTATTATGGTAAACCCAGAGGCTGGGGGAGGACAGATGGTTATTATGGTAAACCCAGAGGCTGGGTGAGGACAGATGGTTATTATGGTAAACCCAGAGGCTGGGAGAGGACAGATGGTTATTATGGTAAACCCAGAGGCTGGGAGAGCACTGATGGAATAAAACCACCTTTTAAGAGCAGCCCACAAACTCACACGCACGTATATACACATTTATAAGGAAGGAAGGAAGGATTCGCACAGGCATTTATATTTACACTATAGGTACGGGGGAGTGGGGTAAATTTAGCTATTTTTTACATTTATCATCACTCCGTCAAGGGAAATATCATATTCTACATATATTTCAGGATGTTTTGTATCCCTGGAAATAATCAGAATTAATGTAAACATTAGTTTTGAAAACATAGTTTTTCCAAAAAACGTGGTCTCTTTATACAATTTACCTCGGGTATGGGGTATGTTGAGCCACAGTACAGGGTAAGCAGGGTTAGAGGGTTATGCATCCTACAAATGTCTGTACTGAATGAAATATTACCACTGCCGTTTTAAAACCATGACAATCTTTATTACCCAAACACAATTCAACACAATCACAATCGCTTTTGGTCTTGTAATAATTTTAAGCATATTTTAAAACCTAACAAACACTTTGTACTTTTTTACTTAAACACTTTCAACATAGGCCACACCCTGTTGTTATCTCATATCCCAGCATTAATGCCTTGCATTAAGCCTGGGCAGAAAACACTTCAATTTGCTCAACTTGCCATTGGCTCAACCATTTGCTCAACGTACCCCATGGTCATTGGCTCAACTTACCACAAGGCAAACATTTAGACTATATTAGCCCATGCAGCTACAATGATGCACTTACATGCTAGGTTTACTATCTCATATTGAGACCCCAACTGATGTATAGAACAATCTTAAAAACCTTTTGTGACTAGGGGGCAGTATTTTCATTTTTGAAAAATAACGTTCCCGTAGTAAACGGGATATTTTGTCAGGACAAGATGCTAGAATATGCATATAATTGACAGCTTAGGATAGAAAACACTCTAAAGTTTCCAAAACTGTAAAAATATTGTCTGTGAGTATAACAGAACTGATGTTGCAGGCGAAAGCCTGAGAAAAATCCAATCCGGAAATGCCTCATGTTTTGAAAGCGCTGCGTTCCAATGCGTCCCTATTGAGCAGTGAATGGGCTATCAACCAGTTTACTCTTTCTACGTATTCCTCAAGGTGTCTACAGCATTGTGACGTGAAACGTCAAACGTGAAGAACAAACGGAGCTATTTCGCCTACAAAATAATATTTTGGGAAAAAAGGAACATTTGCTATCTAACTGGGAGCCTCGTGAGTTAAAACATCCGAAGCTCATCAAAGGTAAACGATTTAATTTGATTGCTTTTCGGATTTCCGTGACCAAGTTACCTGCTGCTAGCTGGACAAAATGCTATGCTAGGCTATCGATAAACTTACACAAATGCTTGTCTAGCTTTGGCTGTAAAGCATATTTTGAAAATCTGAGATGACAGGGTGATTAACAAAAGGCTAAGCTGTGTCTCAATATATTTTATTTGTGATATTCATGAATAGGAATATTTTCCAGGAATATTTATGTCCGTTGAATTATGCTAATTAGTGTCAGTCGATGATTACGCTCCCGCATGCGGGATGGGGAGTCACTAAAGGTTAAAATGATCTACTTTGGTTTAGATACAATCACCATGAAACATCTAACACAATACATGTTTATGATTTGGTGAAAATCTTGTTTTTGGACCTAACTTGCTTACCACTTTTTCCATGGGGTTTCTTCCTTCACAGACTCCATGAAATTATGACCTCTTCCTAAGTATTTGGTCACATGATTCATTTTGTGTATGGTTTCCTAGAAAGAAGGGTGGTTCAACTTACCCCTTTGGCTCAACTTCCCCCACTCTCCCCTACTGTAGTTCAACAGCACAGAATATCACAAGGCACACACAAACAAATACCCACAAGTCACTCAAGTCTCCCTCTCTCTATCTCTCTCTCTCTTTTCCTCTCTCTCCCTGTCACTCTCTCTTCCCCCTCTCTCTCTCTCTCTCTCTCCCTCTCTCTCACTCTCTCTCCCTCTCTCCCTCTCTCTCTCTCTTCCCTCTCTTTTCTTCCCTCTCTCTTTTCCTCTCTCTCTCCCTCTCTCCCTCTCTCTCTCTCTTCCCTCTCTTTTCTTCCCTCTCTCTTTTCCTCTCTCTCTCTGTCACTCTCTCTTCCCTCTCTCTCTCTCTATCTCTCTCTGTCACTCTCTCTCCCTCTCTCTCTCTCTCTCTCTCTCTCTCTCTCTCTCTCTCTCTCCCTCAC
>NC_143024.1:84146982-84156982 GCF_057628025.1 Oncorhynchus mykiss | reverse complement strand
CACCCTCACCTCCTTCCCTCCATCTCTCTCTCTTCAATTTCTCTCTTTTCCCTCTCTCTCACCCACCCTCACCTCCTTCCCTCCATCTCTCTCTCTCTCTCTCTCTCTAACCCACCCTCACCTCCTTCCCTCCATCTCTCTCTCTCTCACCCACCCTCACCTCCTTCCCTCCATCTCTCTCTCTCACCCACCCTCACCTCCTTCCCTCCATCTCTCTCTCACCCACCCTCACCTCCTTCCCTCCCTCCATCTCTCTCTCTCACCCACCCTCACCTCCTTCCCTCCATCTCTTTCTCTCTCTCACCCACCCTCACCTCCTTCCCTCCATCTCTCTCTCACCCACCCTCACCTCCTTCCCTCCATCTCTCTCTCTCTCTCACCCACCCTCACCTCCTTCCCTCCATCTCTCTCTCTCTCTCTCTCTCTCTCTCACCCACCTCACCTCCTTCCCTCCATCTCTCTCTCTCACCCACCCTCACCTCCTTCCCTCCATCTCTCTCTCTCTCTCACCCACCCTCACTTCCTTCCCTCCATCTCTCTCTTCACTTTCTCTCTTTTCCCTCTCTCTCACCCACCCTCACCTCCTTCCCTCCATCTCTCTCTCTTCACTTTCTCTCTTTTCCCTCACCTCCTTCCCTCCATCTCTCTCTCTTCACTTTCTCTCTTTTCCCTCTCTCTCACCCACCCTCACCTCCTTCCCTCCATCTCTCTCTCTTCACTTTCTCTCTTTTCCCTCACCTCCTTCCCTCCATCTCTCTCTCTTCACTTTCTCTCTTTTCCCTCTCTCTCACCCACCCTCACCTCCTTCCCTCCATCTCTCTCTCTTCACTTTCTCTCTTTTCCCTCTCTCTCACCCACCCTCACCTCCTTCCCTCCATCTCTCTCTCTTCACTTTCTCTCTTTTCCCTCTCTCTCACCCACCCTCACCTCCTTCCCTCCATCTCTCTCTCTCTCTCTCTAACCCACCCTCACCTCCTTCCCTCCATCTCTCTCTCTCTCACCCACCCTCACCTCCTTCCCTCCATCTCTCTCTCTCACCCACCCTCACCTCCTTCCCTCCATCTCTCTCTCACCCACCCTCACCTCCTTCCCTCCCTCCATCTCTCTCTCTCACCCACCCTCACCTCCTTCCCTCCATCTCTTTCTCTCTCTCACCCACCCTCACCTCCTTCCCTCCATCTCTCTCTCACCCACCCTCACCTCCTTCCCTCCATCTCTCTCTCTCTCTCACCCACCCTCACCTCCTTCCCTCCATCTCTCTCTCTCTCTCTCTCTCTCTCTCTCTCTCACCCACCTCACCTCCTTCCCTCCATCTCTCTCTCTCTCACCCACCCTCACCTCCTTCCCTCCATCTCTCTCTCTCTCTCACCCACCCTCACTTCCTTCCCTCCATCTCTCTCTTCACTTTCTCTCTTTTCCCTCTCTCTCACCCACCCTCACCTCCTTCCCTCCATCTCTCTCTCTTCACTTTCTCTCTTTTCCCTCTCTCTCACCCACCCTCACCTCCTTCCCTCCATCTCTCTCTCTTCACTTTCTCTCTTTTCCCTCTCTCTCACCCACCCTCACCTCCTTCCCTCCATCTCTCTCTCTCTTCACTTTCTCTATTTTCCCTCTCTCTCACCCACCCTCACCTCCTTCCCTCCATCTCTCTCTCACCCACCCTCACCTCCTTCCCTCCATCTCTCGCTCTTCACTTTCTCTCTTTTCCCTCTCTCTCGCCCACCCTCACCTCCTTCCCTCCATCTCTCTCCCTTCCTCTCCATCCATCTCTCTCTCTTCACTTTCTCTCTTTTCCCTCTCTCTCACCCACCCTCACCTCCTTCCCTCCATCTCTCTCTCTTCACTTTCTCTCTTTTCCCTCTCTCTCACCCACCCTCACCTCCTTCCCTCCATCTCTCTCCCTTCCTCTCCTTCCATCTCTCTACATACGTCTCTCTGGGTCTGTTTGTCACAATGGCTTAGCCTTGGCAGGATAGATTTGTCCTCCCACAGATTACTCCTGCCTTTGTGTGTTTCATTCAAACAGTGTTAGTGCTGCTGATACACACTATTCACCCTGGGTTAGCCACATTTGTTTATTATATTGATCTGGTTCTTCATTTCCTGTTTATCTATCCGTCACATTTGTCCACTCACATACAAATGCTTTATTCACTAAAACCCATTTATTGATCCAAATCGTAATCATTACACAGTATATATATATATATATATAA
Source organism: Oncorhynchus mykiss (assembly GCF_057628025.1). NCBI lineage: Eukaryota > Metazoa > Chordata > Actinopteri > Salmoniformes > Salmonidae > Oncorhynchus > Oncorhynchus mykiss. Next base: position 84,154,766 of record NC_143024.1, on the reverse strand, counting down.
GCAGACAACACACATGCGAGAGTATAAGTGTGAGTTTGTTTCCCATCATGCAGTTCCTCCCAGTGTTTGTGTGTGTCTGTTTGTGTGTGTGTATGTATGTGTGTGTGTGTGTGTCCCAGTGTTAAAGGGGAACTGCACCCGCTGATTTGGCCTCGTTTTTTGGCTTGCTCCTCAAGAAATTCTGGCGGCCATGACAGAAGCCAAACGTGAGTTGGCTTGGGGGTGTGGTTTGTTTTGGCCATTTTCTTGCCACCACCAAGGCACACCCATCTGTCAGAGCCTCGCAGGCAGCTGTTTCTCCCCATTCAATCACATTGATTTTTGGAGGTCGCTAAACCATTGCAATCACATTGCTGGACATGTTATGACACCTCCTTCTGGTAGGTCCCGGCATCCCTTCATGACCAGGGGATCAGTCTGGAACCCAACTGTCCACTTTATCTAACAGAAAAACAGGGTCAGTGACTGTCATCATCCCTCAATTATAAACATACCTCGAGAAATAACGTTTGGAAGCTAATTTTATGCTATACAGGCTGACTGGCTCCAGATGTGAATCGATTCAGGCCGGTGACGCGGTTACACTATGCAACCAACTGTGACTTGTTTTGCTTTGGCCCTGGCTTGGTTTGAGTTTGTTGCTGCTAGTTAGTCATGGTTGTAGTCAGACATGAGTTAGCTGGTACTAACTGCATCCAATATGTATTTGTGCGCTAGACATGGGTTGCACCTGCGAGGCTAATGTGACTCTTTCATATAATTACACTAACTTAGAGTGGCATGGGAATACGATGATATTGCTACAAATAATTAGTAGGAAACAACTTTGCTAAATGATGATGTTTCTTCCATTACTGTTAGCTAGCTTCCAAAAATAGCTACCTAATGTCAGCTAGCTAAAATACAGTCAACCTGGCAACATCACAATCACCACAAAAAGGTTTTCCCTCCTAAATATTTGTCTTCTTTTGACATGTTATTGTGTTTCCAATCCAAGTAGCTAGTTAGGTAGCTAGCTAGCTAACATCAGCTATGCTAGCAATGATAGTGATAATGATTATCAAAATATACATAACCAGATATATAACCAGCAGTCTATGGTCTAGCCACCACTGGGGACCAACAAACTCCAACCACCTATTCTGCAAGATAGGGTTCTTCGGCAGGTCATGCAAACCAAAGTTGGCCATATAGCTAGGGCTTTTGAGTCTCATTCGTCCCGTGACCGGTGATATGGTGGTTAAAAAAAGGTGGTCATTTTTCTGCAATAGATGGGTAAACTGTCCCACAAAAAATACATGTTTTTGGGAAACGCAACTACACCACTGGCCATGACCTTTGAACACATTGGGGTGAGAAAACAACGGAGCCCCATTCAATGAAGGGAAAGGAAGTGGGTCGAGGAGAGATTTGCACGTGGAGCTTGGCAAAAGGGTGCTTGATTTGTTGACATAATTGTCATCCAAACCCAACCTTCATTTACTCGTGAACCACTGAGGTTTTAGACAAGACTTTATGACCAAAAGTATCCTATTTACACTTTCTAGTCAATATTTAAACTAGAATAAATGTTTTTGACTTATATCAATGCCACATATGCCATTTTCAAATGGATTTGTTGGTTTTTATGGGCAGTTGCTCTTTAACGAAGCAGACAGAGCAGTCAGACAGAGCAGCCAGCTACAGCAGTCAGACCGAGCAGTCAGCGATGGAGGGGGATGGGAGAGGGAGACAAGGGAAGGGGGTGTGGATGCGGGAGCAGGGGAGAGGAAAGGGAGGAGGGGGGGGGGGGGGTGGTGGTGGAGGGAAAGGGAGGAGTAGGCGAGGGGAGGGTGAGACAGGGGTGGGGGTTGTTACTGCTGTGTGGGTTGTTGTAAACACAGTAGTGTGTATGTTGACACGTTTAGCCTCGATAACAACTGTTGAGGAGCGAGAGCAGATAGCTGTGAAGTTGAGACTGCTGGGTCTTACAGCTTACATTCACCCATGGATGAACCTATAGTAGTCTTCTAAAGACTCCCACACACCTCTTACCCTCTCTCTCACTCTCTCTCACTCTCTCTCACTCTCACTCTCACTCCATCATCTCCTCATCCCTGTCACTAACTGCACGCAACCCCAGAGAGAGAGAGAGAATGAATAGGAAGAGAGAGAGACAGAATGAATAGGAAGAGAGAGAGAGTCAGAGGTATAGACAGGAATAGAGAGAGAGAGTCAGAGGTACAGAGAGGATTAGAGAGAGAGTCAGAGGTACAGAGAGGATTAGAGAGAGAGAGTCAGAGGTACAGAGAGGATTAGAGAGAGAGAGAGTCAGAGGTACAGAGAGGATTAGAGAGAGAGAGTCAGAGGTACAGAGAGGATTAGAGAGAGAGAGTCAGAGGTACAGAGAGGATTAGAGAGAGAGAGAGTCAGAGGTACAGAGAGGATTAGAGCGAGAGAGTCAGAGGTACAGAGAGGATTAGAGAGAGAGAGAGTCAGAGGTACAGAGAGGATTAGAGAGAGAGTCAGAGGTACAGAGAGGATTAGAGCGAGAGAGTCAGAGGTACAGAGAGGATTAGAGAGAGAGAGTCAGAGGTACAGAGAGGATTAGAGAGAGAGAGTCAGAGGTACAGAGAGGATTAGAGAGAGAGTCAGAGGTACAGACAGGAATAGAGAGAGAGAGTCAGAGGTACAGAGAGGATTAGAGAGAGAGAGTCAGAGGTACAGAGAGGAATAGAGAGAGAGAGTCAGAGGTACAGAGAGGATTAGAGAGAGAGAGTCAGAGGTACAGAGAGGATTAGAGAGAGAGTCAGAGGTACAGACAGGAATAGAGAGAGAGAGTCAGAGGTACAGAGAGGATTAGAGAGAGAGAGTCAGAGGTACAGAGAGGAATAGAGAGAGAGAGTCAGAGGTACAGAGAGGATTAGAGAGAGAGAGTCAGAGGTACAGAGAGGATTAGAGAGAGAGAGAGTCAGAGGTACAGAGAGGATTAGAGAGAGAGTCAGAGGTACAGACAGGAATAGAGAGAGAGAGTCAGAGGTACAGAGAGGATTAGAGAGAGAGAGTCAGAGGTACAGAGAGGAATAGAGAGAGAGAGTCAGAGGTACAGAGAGGATTAGAGAGAGAGAGATACGGTGAATCATACACCAGATGTGAGTTATTGTGGACTGATATTCATCTTAACACTTTACTGTCAATTTCTACCTCTCTTCCTCTTTCCTTATATCCCCCTTTCCCTCCTACTCTCTCCCTCCTACTCTCTCCCTCCGACTCTCTCCCTCCGACTCTCTCCCTCCCACTCTCTCCCTCCCAGTCTCTCCCTCCCACTCTCTCCCTCCCACTCTCTCCCTCTGACTCTCTCCCCCCACTCTCTCCCTTTGACTCTCTCCCTCAGACTCTCTCCCTCCGACTCTCTCCCTCCCACTCTCTCCCTCCCACTCTCTCCCTCCAACTCTCTCCCTCTGACACTTTACTGTCAATTTCTACCTCTCTTCCTCTTTCCTTATATCCCCCTTTCCCTCCTACTCTCTCCCTCCCACTCTCTCCCTCCGACTCTCTCCCTCCCACTCTCTCCCTCCCACTCTCTCCCTCCGACTCTCTCCCTCCCAGTCTCTCCCTCCCACTCTCTCCCTCCCACTCTCTCCCTCCGACTCTCTCCCCCCACTCTCTCCCTTTGACTCTCTCCCTCAGACTCTCTCCCTCCGACTCTCTCCCTCCCACTCTCTCCCTCCCACTCTCTCCCTCCAACTCTCTCCCTCTGACTCTCTCTCTCCCCCCCACTCTCTCCCTCCAACTCTCTCCCTCTGACTCTCTCTCTCCCCCCCACTCTCTCCCTCCCACTCTCTCCCTCCAACTATCTTCCTCCCACTCTCTCCCTTTGACTCTCTCCCTCCCACTTTCTCCCTCCGACTCTCTCCCTCCGACTCTCTCCCTCTAACTCTCTCTCTCCCTCTCACTCTCTCCCTCGCACTCTCTCCCTCCCTCCCACTCTCTCCCTCCAACTCTCTCCCTCTGACTCTCTCCCTCCAACTCTCTCCCTCCAACTCTCTCCCTCTGACTCTCTCTCTCCCCCCCACTCTCTCCCTCCAACTCTCTCCCTCTGACTCTCTCTCTCCCTCCCACTCTCTCCCTCCAACTCTCTTCCTCCCATTCTCTCCCTTTGACTCTCTCCCTCCCACTTGCTCCCTCCAACTCTCTCCCTCCGACTCTCTCCGTCCGACTCTCTCCCTCCCACTCTCTCCCTCCTTCTCTCTCCCTCCAACTCTCATTCTCACTGCATCCCTCTCTCCTTTGGATATGTCATAGAGCAGGGCTCTCCAACCCTGTTCCTGGAGAGCTATCCTCCTGTCGGTTTTCACTCCAACCCTGTTCCTGGAGAGCTATCCTCCTGTTGGTTTTCACTACAACCCTGTTCCTGGAGAGCTATCCTCCTGTTGGTAACTAACCTGATTCAGTTTATCAACCAGCTAATTATTAGAATCAGGTGTGCTAGATTAGGGTTGGAGGGACAACCTACAGGAGAGTAGCTCTCCATGAACAGGGTTGGAGGGATAACCTACAGGACAGTAGCTCTCCAGGAACAGGGTTGGAGGGATAACCTACTACAGGACAGTAGCTCTCCAGGAACAGGGTTGGAGGGATAACCTACAGAACAGTAGCTCTCCAAGAACAGGGTTGGAGGGATAACCTACAGGACAGTAGCTCTCCAGGAACAGGGTTGGAGGGATAACCTACTACAGGACAGTAGCTCTCCAGGAACAGGGTTGGATGGATAACCTACTACAGGACAGTAGCTTTCCAGGAACAGGGTTGGAGGGATAACCTACTACAGGACAGTAGCTCTCCAGGAACAGGGTTGGAGGGATAACCTACTACAGGACAGTAGCTCTCCAGGAACAGGGTTGGAGGGATAACCTAGTACAGAACAGTAGCTCTCCAGGAACAGGGTTGGAGGGATAACCTACAGGACAGTAGCTCTCCAGGAACAGGGTTGGAGGGATAACCTACAGAACAGTAGCTCTCCAAGAACAGGGTTGGAGGGATAACCTACAGGACAGTAGCTCTCCAGGAACAGGGTTGGAGGGATAACCTACTACAGGACAGTAGCTCTCCAGGAACAGGGTTAGAGGGATAACCTACAGGACAGTAGCTCTCCAGGAACAGGGTTGGAGGGATAACCTACAGGACAGTAGCTCTCCAGGAACAGGGTTAGAGGGATAACCTACAGGACAGTAGCTCTCCAGGAACAGGGTTGGAGGGATAACCTACTACAGGACAGTAGCTCTCCAGGAACAGGGTTGGAGGGATAACCTACAGTACAGTAGCTCTCCAGGAACAGGGTTGGAGGGATAACCTACAGGACAGTAGCTCTCCAGGAACAGGGTTGGAGGGATAACCTACTACAGGACAGTAGCTCTCCAGGAACAGGGTTGGAGGGATAACCTACAGGACAGTAGCTCTCCAGGAACAGGGTTGGAGGGATAACCTACTACAGGACAGTAGCTCTCCAGGAACAGGGTTGGAGGGATAACCTACAGGACAGTAGCTCTCCAGGAACAGGGTTGGAGGGATAACCTACTACAGAACAGTAGCTCTCCAGGAACAGGGTTGGAGGGATAACCTACAGGACAGTAGCTCTCCAGGAACAGGGTTGGAGGGATAACCTACAGAACAGTAGCTCTCCAGGAACAGGGTTGGAGGGATAACCTACTACAGGACAGTAGCTCTCCAGGAACAGGGTTGGAGGGATAACCTACTACAGGACAGTAGCTCTCCAGGAACAGGGTTGGAGGGATAACCTACTACAGGACAGTAGCTCTCCAGGAACAGGGTTGGAGGGATAACCTACTACAGGACAGTAGCTCTCCAGGAACAGGGTTGGAGGGATAACCTACTACAGGACAGTAGCTCTCCAGGAACAGGGTTGGAGGGATAACCTACAGAACAGTAGCTCTCCAGGAACAGGGTTGGAGGGATAACCTACAGGACAGTAGCTCTCCAGGAACAGGGTTGGAGGGATAACCTACAGGACAGTAGCTCTCCAGGAACAGGGTTGGAGGGATAACCTACTACAGGACAGTAGCTCTCCAGGAACAGGGTTGGATGGATAACCTACTACAGGACAGTAGCTCTCCAGGAACAGGGTTGGAGGGATAACCTACTACAGGACAGTAGCTCTCCAGGAACAGGGTTGGAGGGATAACCTACTACAGGACAGTAGCTCTCCAGGAACAGGGTTGGAGGGATAACCTACTACAGGACAGTAGCTCTCCAGGAACAGGGTTGGAGGGATAACCTACTACAGGACAGTAGCTCTCCAGGAACAGGGTTGGAGGGATAACCTACTACAGGACAGTAGCTCTCCAGGAACAGGGTTGGAGGGATAACCTACTACAGGACAGTAGCTCTCCAGGAACAGGGTTGGAGGGATAACCTACTACAGGACAGTAGCTCTCCAGGAACAGGGTTGGAGGGATAACCTACTACAGGACAGTAGCTCTCCAGGAACAGGGTTGGAGGGATAACCTACTACATGACAGTAGCTCTCCAGGAACAGGGTTGGAGGGATAACCTACAGGACAGTAGCTCTCCAGGAAGAGGGTTGGAGGGATAACCTACTACAGGAAAGTAGCTCTCCAGGAACAGGGTTGGAGGGATAACCTACTACAGGACAGTAGCTCTCCAGGAACAGGGTTGGAGGGATAACCTACAGGACAGTAGCTCTCCAGGAACAGGGTTGGAGGGATAACCTACAGGACAGTAGCTCTCCAGGAACAGGGTTGGAGGGATAACCTACTACAGGACAGTAGCTCTCCAGGAACAGGGTTGGAGGGATAACCTACTACAGGACAGTGGCTCTCCAGGAACAGGGTTGGAGGGATAACCTACAGGACAGTAGCTCTCCAGGAACAGGGTTGGAGGGATAACCTACAGGACAGTAGCTCTCCAGGAACAGGGTTGCAGGGATAACCTACTACAGGACAGTAGCTCTCCAGGAACAGGGTTGGAGGGATAACCTACTACAGGACAGTAGCTCTCCAGGAACAGGGTTGGAGGGATAACCTACAGGACAGTAGCTCTCCAGGAACAGGGTTGGAGGGATAACCTACAGGACAGTAGCTCTCCAGGAACAGGGTTGGAGGGATAACCTACTACAGGACAGTAGCTCTCCAGGAACAGGGTTGGAGGGATAACCTACTACAGGACAGTAGCTCTCCAGGAACAGGGTTGGAGGGATAAGCTACTACAGGACAGTAGCTCTCCAGGAACAGGGTTGGAGGGATAACCTACTACAGGACAGTAGCTCTCCAGGAACAGGGTTGGAGGGATAACCTACTACAGAACAGTAGCTCTCCAGGAACAGGGTTGGAGGGATAACCTACTACAGGACAGTAGCTCTCCAGGAACAGGGTTGGAGGGATAACCTACTACAGGACAGTAGCTCTCCAGGAAAAGGGTTGGAGGGATAACCTACTACAGGACAGTAGCTCTCCAGGAACAGGGTTGGAGGGATAACCTACTACAGGACAGTAGCTCTCCAGGAACAGGGTTGGAGGGATAACCTACAGGACAGTAGCTCTCCAGGAACAGGGTTGGAGGGATAACCTACAGGACAGTAGCTCTCCAGGGACAGGGTTGGAGGGATAACCTACTACAGGACAGTAGCTCTCCAGGAACAGGGTTGGAGGGATAACCTACAGGACAGTAGCTCTCCAGGGACAGGGTTGGAGGGATAACCTACTACAGGACAGTAGCTCTCCAGGAACAGGGTTGGAGGGATAACCTACAGGACAGTAGCTCTCCAG
>NC_143024.1:84091982-84141982 GCF_057628025.1 Oncorhynchus mykiss | reverse complement strand
ACACACACACAAAAAAAGCCAGACTAAAGTTTACAACTGCACAGGGAGACAAAGATTGTACTTTTTGGAGAAATGTCCTCTGGTCTAATGAAACAGAAAAATAACTGTTTGGCCATAATGACCATCGTTATGTTTGGAGAAAAAAGGGGGAGGCTTGCAAGCCGAAGAACACCATCCCAACTATGAAGCACGGGGGTGGCAGCATCATGTTGTGGGGGTGCTTTGCTGCAGGAGGGACTGGTGCACTTCACAAAATAGATGTCATCATGAGGAGAGAAAATTATGTGGATATATTGAAGCAACATCTCAAGACATCAGTCGGGAAGTTAAAGCTTGGTCACAAATGGGCCTACCAAATGGGCCTACCCAAGCATACTTCCAAAGTTGTGGCAAAATGGCTTAAGGACAACAAAGTCATGGTATTGGAGTGGCCATCACGAAGCCCTGACCTCAATCCTATAGACAATTTGTGGGCAAATGCGTGTGCGAGCAAGGAGGCCTACAAACCTGACTCTGTTACAGCAACTCTGTCAGGAGGAATGGGCCAAAATTCACCCAACTAATTGTAGGAAGCTTGTGGAAGGCTATCCAAAGAATTTGACCCAAGTTAAACAATTTAAAGGCAATGCCACCAAATACTAATTGAGTGTATGTAAACTTCTGACCCACTGGGAATGTGATGAAAGAAATAAAATCTTAAATAAATAATTCTCTCTGCTATTATTCTGACAATTCACATTCTTAAAATAAAGTGGTGATCCTAACTGACCGAAGACAGGATATTTTTTACTAGGATTAAATGTCAGGAATTGTGAAAAACTGAATTTAAATGTGTTTGTATTTTGTATTTGGCTAAGATGTATGTAAACTTCCGACTTCAACTGTACACTGACACCCAAACACACGTACTACATACGCCACTCACACACACTTTCACACTCGCCACATACGCTGCTGGTACTGTCTATTGTCTATCCTGTGACCTAGAGCCATGTTATTTTTAACACGTTAGTGTCATTCGTTATTAACTGTGTATTTATTCCTGGTGCCGCTATTTCTATTGGTATTAAATGTTTCCTCTTTATATTTAACTCTGCATTGTTTAAAAAGGGCCCATAAGGATGTCACTGTCAGTCTACACCTGTTGTTTATGAAGCATGTGACAAGTAACATTTGATTTGATTTGTCGGTATACTGATTGGATTTTCTCACGCTGATTATGGGAATTGGACTAGAGCTTAGTTAATGGTGCAGTCCTACTAACTCGCCAACCGTCCCTGTTGTTTTGTTTTAAAGAAATAACCCTGGCATTTGGAGAAGGAATTATAGTTCAATCGAGGGCATGCTTAACTGAATGAATAACAGAAACAAAATGCAAACATGAAAATGTATTAAAATATTTTGGAAATGACCTCGTCTCCGAGGAACGATCATCGGAACCAGATGCTATGATGACATGGATGGGAGAAAGGAGATTAATGACGAGCCTTCAGCTGGTGGTGGGGAGATGGATGGCCGTCGGCAACTGTCGCTGTAACACAGCAAGTGAGGGAACAAGGGTAAGTTGACATATAAATACATCACAAGATTTAAGCCCATTGGTTGAGGGAGAAGGTTGTTATTGGACGTGCATCCCCATAGGTCATTTTTTAGCAAGCGTGTTTAATATGCATTATGGTGCCATGCTCATAGGCTATAAGGTGAATGACATTCCACACGTGGCTAAGATTAGAGGAGGAGGGACATTTGGGATCCTGAGTGGTGCAGTGGTCTAAGGCACTGCATCTCAGTCTACTACAGTCCTTGGTTCAAATCCAGGCTGTATCACATCCGGCCGTGATTGGGAGTCCCATAGGGCAGCGCACAATTGGCCCAGCGTCATCTGGGGTAGGCCGTCATTGTAAATGAGAATTTGTTCTTAACTGACTTAGCTAGTTAAATAAAGTTAAAATGAATCTCTGATGATGATAACATTTATAAACTACCTTATAAATACCATTTATGCTCATAGAGAGGAAACAGTTAAGCAATAAGGCACAATATACCACGGCTAAGAGATGTTCTTATGTCAATAAATTAATCTTTTGTCATACCCGTGGTATACGGTCTGTTATACCATGGCTGTCAGCCAATCAGCATTCAGGGCTCGAACCACCCAGCTTATAATGTGAATTATATTACTGATTGAACCTACGTGATCAACTCCATTACTGATTAGGGGCTGGATTCAATTCATATCGCCGAGATATCAAGGAAGATCAGAGTTTAAAATGTTAGGTCATTTCCGATTGAGCCAACATATGCAGCATTTACTGTGAATGCAGTCTCCACAACTGTTGGAATATTGCCTCTAATTTGATCAATTGCGTTATAAAGTGGATGTTATAGATGAAATAAAGCCCTAGTAATGTGTTATTTCTTTGAAAGACTAGATCCAGTAACATGTGAGGGATAGTCAGCGAAGGGCTATGTTTAACTCTGGAAAATAACGATGTAGATGTGTTCCACCACGCGCTAGGAGTTGCATTATTTTCCAGAAAACGCATAGAGCCCCAAGCTGATTATCTATTTTATACCATGGCTATAATTGAACACAGTTGCCTCTAGAAATGTGTTCAACATTCAGTGAAGTAGCTAGCAAGTTAACTAGAAAGCTACAGTAGTTGCTGTGGTAAGCAAACAAACAAACTTGCTAGTTTAGCTAACCAAACCGCAGCTCAAACAGAGAACATGTAAGAATGAACTATAGCCACTGAATTCTACCTTGCAAATATAGCACGAGTTATTTAAGCAATAAGGCCCGAGGAGGTGTGGTATATGGAGTGCCTGGATACTGCCCTTAGCCGTGGTATATAGGCAGTATACTACAAACGCCTGAGGTGTCTTATTGCTATTATAAACTGGTTACCAAGGTAATAAGAGCAGTGAAAATAGAGGCTTTGTCATAAACCACCCAGTTTATAAAGGTAAATAATGCACACTCTAGAATTCCCTTCAAACCAATCAGAAACAAGTATTCAACAATGTCATGGTATAAAACACCTTAATTGAGAGAACAGACCAGGGGCTCATCAGACAATAGTAATGTTATCTGCTGTCTGTGTGTGGCTGTAGAACTGGCTGTAGAACTCTGTGTGTGTGGCTGTAGAACTGTCTGTGTGTGGCTGTAGAAGTGGCTGTAGAACTGTCTGTGTGTGGCTGTAGAACTGTCTGTGTGTGGCTGTAGAACTGGCTGTAGAACTGTATGTGTGTGGCTGTAGAAGTGGCTGTAGAACTGTCTGTGTGTGGCTGTAGAACTGTCTGTGTGTGACTGTAGAAGTGGCTGTAGAACTGTCTGTGTGTGGCTGTAGAACTGGCTGTAGAACTGTATGTGTGTGGCTGTAGAAGTGGCTGTAGAACTGTCTGTGTGTGGCTGTAGAACTGTCTGTGTGTGGCTGTAGAAGTGGCTGTAGAACTGTCTGTGTGTGGCTGTAGAACTGTCTGTGTGTGGCTGTAGAAGTGGCTGTAGAACTGTCTGTTTGTGGATGTAGAACTGTCTGTGTGTGTCTGTAGAACTGTCTGTGTGTGGCTGTAGAAGTGGCTGTAGAACTGTCTGTGTGTGGCTGTAGAACTGTCTGTGTGTGGCTGTAGAAGTGGCTGTAGAACTGTCTGTGTGTGGCTGTAGAATTTTCTGTGTGTGTAGAAGTAGAAGTGGCTGTAGAACTGTCTGTTTGTGGCTGTAGAACTGTCTGTGTGTGGCTGTAGAACTGTCTGTGTGCGGCTGTAGAAGTGGCTGTAGAACTGTCTGTATGTGGCTGTAGAACTGTCTGTGTGTGGCTGTAGAAGTGGCTGTAGAACTGTCTGTGTGTGGCTGTAGAACTGTCTGTGTGTGGCTGTAGACCTGTCTGTGTGTGGCCGTAGAACTGTCTGTGTGGCTGTAGAAGTGGCTGTAGAACTGTCTGTGTGGCTGTAGAAGTGGCTGTAGAACTGTCTGTGTGTGGCTGTAGAACTGGCTGTAGAACTGTCTGTGTGTTATGCTGTAGAACTGTCTGTGTGTGGCTGTAGAAGTGGCTGTAGAAGTGGCTGTTGAACTGTCTGTGTGTGGCTATAGAAGTGGCTGTAGAACTGTCTGTGTGTGGCTATAGAACTTTCTGTAGAACTGTCTGTGTGTGGCTGTAGAACTGTCTGTGTGTGTAGAAGTAGAAGTGGCTGTAGAATTGTCTGTGTGTGGCTGTAGAACTGCCTGTGTGTGGCTGTAGAACTGTCTGTGTGTGGCCGTAGAAGTGGCTGTAGAATTGTCTGTGTGTGGCTGTAGAACTGTCTGTGTGTGGCTGTAGAAGTGGCTGTAGAACTGTCTGTGTGTTATGCTGTAGAACTGTCTGTGTGTGGCTGTAGAAGTTGCTGTAGAAGTGGCTGTAGAACTGTCTGTGTGTGGCTGTAGAAGTGGCTGTAGAACTGTCTGTGTGTGGCTATAGAACTGTCTGTAGAACTGTCTGTGTGTGGCTGTAGAACTGGCTGTAGAACTGTCTGTATGTGGCTGTAGAACTGTCTGTATGTGGCTGTAGAACTGTCTGTGTGTGGCTGTAGAACTGGCTGTAGAACTGTCTGTGTGTTATGCTGTAGAACTGTCTGTGTGTGGCTGTAGAAGTGGCTGTAGAAGTGGCTGTAGAACTGTCTGTGTGTGGCTGTAGAAGTGGCTGTAGAACTGTCTGTGTGTGGCTATAGAACTGTCTGTAGAACTGTCTGTGTGTGGCTGTAGAACTGTCTGTGTGTGGCTGTAGAAGTGGCTGTAGAACTGTCTGTGTGTGGCTGTAGAATTTTCTGTGTGTGTAGAAGTAGAAGTGGCTGTAGAACTGTCTGTTTGTGGCTGTAGAACTGTCTGTGTGTGGCTGTAGAACTGTCTATGTGCGGCTGTAGAAGTGGCTGTAGAACTGTCTGTATGTGGCTGTAGAACTGTCTGTGTGTGGCTGTAGAAGTGGCTGTAGAACTGTCTGTGTGTGGCTGTAGAACTGTCTGTGTGTGGCCGTAGAACTGTCTGTGTGGCTGTAGAAGTGGCTGTAGAACTGTCTGTGTGGCTGTAGAAGTGGCTGTAGAACTGTCTGTGTGTGGCTGTAGAACTGGCTGTAGAACTGTCTGTGTGTTATGCTGTAGAACTGTCTGTGTGTGGCTGTAGAAGTGGCTGTAGAAGTGGCTGTTGAACTGTCTGTGTGTGGCTATAGAAGTGGCTGTAGAACTGTCTGTGTGTGGCTATAGAACTTTCTGTAGAACTGTCTGTGTGTGGCTGTAGAACTGTCTGTGTGTGTAGAAGTAGAAGTGGCTGTAGAATTGTCTGTGTGTGGCTGTAGAACTGCCTGTGTGTGGCTGTAGAACTGTCTGTGTGTGGCCGTAGAAGTGGCTGTAGAATTGTCTGTGTGTGGCTGTAGAACTGTCTGTGTGTGGCTGTAGAAGTGGCTGTAGAACTGTCTGTGTGTTATGCTGTAGAACTGTCTGTGTGTGGCTGTAGAAGTTGCTGTAGAAGTGGCTGTAGAACTGTCTGTGTGTGGCTGTAGAAGTGGCTGTAGAACTGTCTGTGTGTGGCTATAGAACTGTCTGTAGAACTGTCTGTGTGTGGCTGTAGAACTGGCTGTAGAACTGTCTGTATGTGGCTGTAGAACTGTCTGTATGTGGCTGTAGAACTGTCTGTGTGTGGCCGTAGAAGTGGCTGTAGAATTGTCTGTGTGTGGCTGTAGAACTGTCTGTGTGTGGCTGTAGAACTGTCTGTGTGTGGCTGTAGAACTGTCTGTGTGTGGCTGTAGAACTGTCTGTGTGTGGCTGTAGAAGTGGCTGTAGAGGTGGCTCTGTGCTGTAATTCATAACACATGATGAATTGACACAAAAAGCTACAGTGAATGTTGACATTTTAGTATATGACCCCAGAAGGAATTGAACTCAAGACCCTTGGTGTTGGGAGGGCGTTGTTTACTCCAACTGAGCCACACATCTTAATGGCACTTAAATCAGTCTGTAGGAGGAGTCCTGCTCTTCATCTTCATCTTGTAGTATAATACCGCTCAATAGAGTGAATAGTTTCACAAAGACATTTCCAGAATATACAATCACTGAATCAACATGACTATCTACAGTTCATCCTTTTGGCTCTGTGCAGAGTTGGCAGGATGGACGACAAGTCTATGGCACCAGACCCAAGGACAAAACCCTTCCTGGAAAGGAGTGTTCTGGTCTCTGAATGTAGCTGTGGGTTTGATTCCCACTTCTGACAATACTTTCTTACTGTTAGACTTGAACTAGTGAGATTATACATGAAGGTTGATGTGATAGTTACAATATGCCAATCTAGTTCAGTGGGTCGTTTTTTTAATCAAAAGCTTCATATCAGTCAACAATCAACATCAACAGCATGACTTATTCAGCACTTGTGGAAGTGTGCGTGCGTGCGTTCATTCATGTGTGAGTTCGTTCATGTGGTGCTTTGAGTTCTGTCCAGTCCAGCCCTACAACATCCTGTGGCTAAGCTTTAGGGAGCCAGTTGAAATCTCTCATGGAGAATCACTATAGTAGAAATACAGTGGGGAGAACAAGTATTTGATACACTGCTGTTTTTGCAGGTTTTACTACTTACAAAGCATGTAGAGGTCTGTAATTTTTATCACGGGTACACTTCAACTGTGAGAGACGGAATCTAAAACAAAAATCCAGAAAATCACATTGTCTGATTTTTAAATAATTAATTTGCATTTTATTGCATGACATAAGTATTTGATACATCAGAAAAGCAGAACCTAATATTTGGTACAGAAACCTTCGTTTGCAATTACAGAGATCATACGTTTCCTGTAGTTCTTGACCAGATATGCACACACTGCAGCAGGGATTTTGGCCCACTCCTCCATACAGACCTTCTCCAGATCCTTCAGGTTTCGGGGCTGTCGCTGGGCAATACGGACTTTCAGCTCCCTCCAAAGATTTTCTATTGGGTTCAGGTCTGGAGACTGGCTAGGCCACTCCAGGACCTTGAGATGCTTCATATGGAGCCACTCCTTAGTTGCCCTGGCTGTGTGTTTCGGGTCGTTGTCATGCTGGAAGACCCAGCCACAACCCGTCTTCAATGCTCTTACTGAGAGAAGGAGGTTGTTGGCCAAGATCTCGCATTACAGGGCCCCATCCATCCTCCCCTCAATACAGTGCAGTCATCCTGTCCCCTTTGCAGAAAAGCCTTCCCAAAGAATGATGTTTCCACCTCCATGCTTCACGGTTGGGATGGTGTTCTTGGGGTTGTACTCATCCTGCTTCTTCCTCCAAACACGGCAAGTGGAGTTTAGACCAAAAAGCTCTATTTTTGTCTCATCAGACCACATGACCTTCTCCCATTCCTCCTCTGGATCATCCAGATGGTCATTGGCAAACTTCAGATGGGCCTGGACATGCGCTGGCTTGAGCAGGGGGACCTTGCGTCGTGCGCTGCAGGATTTTAATCCATGACGGCGTAGTGTGTTACTAATGGTTTTCTTTGAGACTGTGGTCCCAGCTCTCTTCGGGTCATTGACCAGGTCCTGCCGTGTAGTTCTGGGCTGATCCCTCACCTTCCTCATAATCATTGATGCCCCACGAGGTGAGATCTTGCATGGAGCCCCAGATCGAGGGTGATTGACCGTCATCTTGAACTTCTTCCATTTTCTAATAATTGCGCCAACAGTTGTTGTCTTCTCACCAAGCTGCTTGCCCATTGTCCTGTAGCCCATCCCAGCCTTGTGCAGGTCTACAATTTTATCCCGGATGTCCTTGCACAGCTCTCTGATCTTGGCCATTGTGGAGAGGTTGGAGACAGGTGTCTTTTATACAGGTAACGAGTTCAAACAGGTGCAGTTAATACAGGTAATGAGTGGAGAACAGGAGGGCTTCTTAAAGAAAAACTAGCAGGTCTGTGAGAGCCGTAATTATTACTGGTTGGTAGGTGATCAAATACTTATGTCATGCAATAAAATGCTAATTAATTACTTAAAAATCATACAATGTGATTTTATGGATTTTTGTCTGTCTCTCACAGTTGAAGTGTACCTATGCTAAAAATTACAGACCTCTACATGCTTTGTAAGTAGGAAAACCTGCAAAATCGGCAGTGTATCAAATACTTGTTCTCCCCACTGTATGTGTATAATAATAACCCAGGGGTGTCAAACTCATTCCATGGAGGGCCAAGTGTCTGCAGGTTTTTGGTTTTTCCTTTCGGTTAAGTCCTAGACAACCAGGTGAGGGGAGTTCCTTACTAATTAGTGACCTTATTTCATCAATCAAGTACAAGGGAGGAGAGAAAACCCAAAGACACTCGGCCCTCTGTGGAATGAATTTGACACGTGGTTTAACCCAATGAAGCAGTCAATAGTAAGCCATGACCTGACCATCCCTGTGTCTGGGTGTAGGGGGATGGTGTCAAAGACCTGTTTAAATACATGACTCTTTCTGTCTCTCTCTCTCTCTCTCTCTCTCTCTCTCTCTCTCTCTCTCTCTCCCCCTCTCTCTCTCTCTCTCTCTCTCTTTATTTCTCTGTTTCTGTCTCTGTTTCTTTCTCTCTCACTCTGTTTCTCTCTCTCTGTCTCTGTCTCTCTGTTTCTTGCATTCTCTGTCTCTCTCTCTCTGTTTCTTGCATTCTCTGTCTCCCCCTCTCTCTCTCTCACACACACTCTCTCTCTCTATCTATGTCTCTCTCTCTCTCTCTCTGTCTCTCTCTCTCTCTCTCTCTCTCTCGCTCTCTCTGTCGCTGTCTCTGTCTCTCTCTCTCTCTCTCTCCCTCTCTCTCTTTATTTCTCTGTCTCTGTTTCTGTCTCTGTTTCTTTCTCTTTCTCTCTGTTTCTCTCTCTCTCTGTCTCTCTCTCTCTGTTTCTTTCTTTCTTTCTCTCTCTCTCTCTCTCTCTATCTATCTATGTCTCTCTCTCTATCTATGTCTCTCTCTCTATCTATGTCTCTCTCTCTATCTGTATTTCTCTCTCTCTCTGTTTCTTTCTCTCTCTCTCTGTTTCTTTCTCTCTCTCTGTCTCTGTCTGTCTTTCTCTCTCTCTCTCTCTCTCTCTCTCTTTCTCTCTGTCTCTGTCTGTGTCTGTCTCTCTCTCTCTCGCTCTCTGTTTCTTTCTCTCTCTCTCTGTTTCTTTCTTTCTCTGTCTGTCTCTCGCTCTCGCTCTCTGTTTCTTTCTTTCTCTGTCTCTCTCTCGCTCTCTCCCTCTCTCTCTCTCTCTCTCACTCTCTCTTTCACTCTCTCTGTTTCTTTCTCGCTCTCTCTCTCTCTCTCTCTCTCACTCTTTCTGTTTCTTTCTTTCTCACTCTCTGTTTCTTTTTCTCTCTCTCTCTCTTTCCATTGTGGCATGATAACAGGATCAGTGGCTGGCTGGGATCCTTGGGACAGAGCCAACAGAGGGATGATATGAGAGGAGAGGAGTCTCTCTCTTCCCGGGTCACTACCCCCCCCCTTCATGCCTGCACCTGATGGAGGGATGATTAAGAGGAGAGAGAGAGAGAGCATTAGCAAAGATTGAAGCTGATCTTTACATTGTCCACTGGTTCTGCCTTTGGTTTAGTACAGATGACTGTTTCTCTCTCTCTTTCTCTCTTTGTGTTTGTCTCTCTCCCAAGTGTATTTTCAGCACAGAAAAAGAGTGAGAGAAGGAGCAAGAGGATGGTTGTTGAGGAGGGAGAAATGAGCTGAGCCATAGATTCCACAACCATTGTATGTCAATCATGGTGTGTGTGTGTGTGTGTGTGTGTGTGTGTGTGTGTGTGTGTGTGTGTGTGTGTGTGTGTGTGTGTGTGTGTGTGTGTGTGTGTGTGTGTGTGTGTGTGTGTGTGTGTGTGTGTGTGTACAGCCCTCCTCTGTTCCCATCCCCTGGTGATTAGCTCTGTCAGTGTTGGGCTCTTGCTGCTCTCTGAATGAATACAGTAAGACCTTGGGAAGGAGAGAGAGAGAGTGAAAGAAAAAGAGAGATATAGAAACAGATACAGACAGAATGAGAGAGTAAGAAGTGGGGGAGGGTGTTCCTCTTGTACTGCTATACCATGTGCAAACTGTCAATCAGATCTTCGGCATCATGTCCAGTGTCCTTGTCCATATGAGAGTACCTACACATCTAATTCTACATCACCTGATGAGGCTGACTTGCACGCGGTTCTAAGTCTTATAGTAGACAATGAGAGTTGAGAAACGGCTTTCATCCTCCTCTACCTCCACACTAAGAAATCACAGAGTATCATTCTGATCTGGTGATACGGTATGCCTTTGTTGTAACTGTTATGAGATGAAGAGTGTTAATGTGTTGAAATGGTTGTAAAGTGAAGAGTGTGAACTGTATGATTTTATCCTCTCTCTCTCTCAATTCAAAGGGCTTTATTGGCATGGGAAACGTGTTAATATTGCCAAAGCAAGTGAGGTAGATAATAAACAAAAGTGAAATAAACAATTAAAATTAACCTCTCTCTCTCTCTCTCTCTCTCTCTCTCCGGTCAATAGGTTACTACATCTCTCTCTCTCTGGTAGAATAGGTTCCTCTCTCTCTCTCTCTCTCTCTCTCTCTCTCTCTCTGGTAGAATATGTTACTACCTCTCTCTCTCTGGTAGAATATGTTACTACCTCTCTCTCTCTCAGTTCAATTGAATTCAATTCAAGGGCTTTATTGGCATGGTAAACATGTGTTAACATTGCCAAAGCAAGTGAGGTTGATAATATATAAAGTGAATATATAAAGTGAAATAAACAATAAAAATTAACAGTAAACATTACACATACAGAAGTTTCAAAACAATAAAGACATTACAAATGTCATATTATATATATATACAGTGTTTTAACAATGTACAAATGGTTAAAGGACACAAGATAAAATAAATAAGCATAAATATGGGTTGTATTTACAATGGTGTGTGTTCTTCGCTGGTTGCCCTTTTCTCGTGGCAACAGGTCACAAATCTTGCTGCTGTGATGGCACACTGTGGAATTTCACCCAGTAGATATGGGAGTTTATCAAAGTTGGATTTGTTTTCGAATTCTTTGTGGATCTGTGTAATCTGAGGGAAATTTGTCTCTCTAATATGGTCATACATTGATCAGGAGGTTAGGAAGTGCAGCTCAGTTTCCACCTCATTTTGTGGGCAGTGAGCACATAGCCTGTCTTCTCTTGAGAGCCATGTCTGCCTACGGCGGCCTTTCTCAATAGGCTATGCTCACTGAGTCTGTACATAGTCAAAGCTTTCCTTAAGATTGGGTCAGTCACAGTGTTCAGGTATTCTGCCACTGTGTACTCTCTGTTTAGGGCCAAATAGCATTCTAGTTTGCTCTGTTTTTTTGTTAATTCTTTCCAATGTGTCAAGTAATTATCTTTTTGTTTTCTCATCTCATCATTTCTCTCTCTCTCTTTCTCTCTCTCTCTCACTCACTTACTCACTCACTCACTCACTCACTCACTCACTCACTCACTCACTCACTCACTCACTCAGTGGGTGTATAGAGCCTGAAGCTGCAGATGCACATGAAACAGAAGCGAACCAAACAGAGAAGTGACAGTCTTAAAACTGTGTTAAATGTAAAGGATTAAGATGTTTGGGAGGGGGGGGGGGGGGGGGGGGGGGGGTTATAGCTTGTCCGTGTTTGACTATTTTGTACTGAAACATTGAGACTTTTTGAGGTTTTAAGAATAGGGAAGTGATATGATATCTGATGTAGTTACAGTATTAGACATGCAGTCTAGGTTCCGCTTGTAGCTTGTGAAGTAAAGGAACCATGTTCATCTCTAGCTGTAATGCATTTTACTGAGCAGGGAAATTAAAGCTTTCAGGTAAAGATCACACACATCCTGTACGCCTTTTATGTCCCTCCATAGATCCTGTCTCTTTGAAATGTTCTGTTTGAAATACAGCCACACTTCCCTGTTGTGAAATAGATCAGATTCAATTGTTACTGTAAAAGCAGTCTTGGCCTCCTTTTTTTTTTTTAACTAGGCAAGTCAGTTAACTGCCTTGTTCAGAAGGACAGATTTTTAACTTGTCAGCTCGGAGGAACCTTGGAACCTTTCAGTTACACATCCAACGCTCTAACCACTAGGCTATCTGCCTCCTCTAACCACTAGGCTATCTGCCTCCTCTAACCACTAGGCTATCTGCCTCCTCTAACCACTAGGCTATCTGCCTCCTCTAACCACTAGGCTATCTGCCTCCTCTAACCACTAGGCTATCTGCCTCCTCTAACCACTAGGCTATCTGCCTCCTCACCCAATCCTTATTGGTTCTAGCAAGCAACTTGTTTGAAATATAGCTGGTGCACTCATTCAATGAATACATCACTCTGAAGATCTTCCCCATATATGTTGTGTGTTTCTCTACATAACCTGTTATCCACTCTGTGAGGCAGCCAATGGAGAGGAAGGGGTGTAATATATGGGATATACAGGATCCACTGGATCCCCAGCTTGGGATCATAGGCAAGATATATAAACACACACACACACACACACAGGGTGTGCAGAGGGTTCTACCTTAAGAAGGTATTCTCTGCCTCCGCCCCCCCTTCCCTCCCATTGTGCAAAAACGGGTTGAATCAATGGTTGTTTCCACATAATTTCACCCACCGAAACATCTATGTGATGATGTTTAATCCCAACGTGGAACACTGAACGTATTTGCAAAAAGTCATCGACATAAGGACATTTCTTCACCCAACTGATTTCTCGTTGAATTCACGTTAGTTGACAACTCAACTAAACTTACATCAAATATAAATGTTGAACTGACGTCTGTGCCCAGTGGCTCTCTCAATCTATAATTACGCTTTTAATTCCTCTGATTATTTAATGTTATCTTTGAGACATACACTCAAAAGGTTATCTCGAAAATTGATCAATATAGTAGATTACTCGATGACAAATATGTACGTGGAGGAAAGTTTATCTTCAGCTCAACATACTAAATATATTATCATTTACAATAAGAATACTGTTTACATTGTGAATCATATAGAAATATATAGCCTACACATTATTTAAAGACATTTAATATACACATAATTCATTATTCATAATTCATAACTTAGTGGACGTTGTAGATTTATCGAATATGAAATAATCAAATTGGTCAGGTTTTCTCACGTCAGGTTGGATCAACTTCCATCAGACATACACAGCATTATTTTTGGCAAATATTCCACAAAATAACGTTACTGGATTATATTCCTAAACAGTGTGCCTGTTTTTGCCCCTGTCGAATTAGCCTACATTATGTTATGATACCGAGGGCTCACTCATGCAAGTGCGGCTGATTGTAGTCGGTTGTCAGTTGTTTTTATTACATGTGTTGTTACTGTCCTGTGAATAGGTGCGCATGAGGTTTGCTTTTCCCCTGTATTATTATTTGTGTGATGTCCCTCTCTTCTGCAGGGAGAGAAGAAAAACAACTGCAACAAAATCTAATTAAATATTATATTGAGAATGTTGCTCTTTTATATTCAGAAGCTAGTTGCGTCTTTTGTGCTCCTCTAATTACATTCCCCGTCACTAGCACAGTGGTCCACTGGGTAATTAGTGGCTTTTCACAAAGTTAACATTATTATCGCTCTTAGAACACTGACATTTTTCAGTTAGAGTTTTATTTATTTAATGTTGTCTATTTATTTAAGATTATTTCATGTAGGCTATATGAAACCTTTTTTTAATACATTTTTTGGTAACCGTTTTTGTCGGCCCAATGTTGTTTTCCTCAGGTGGTATAGAGGTTTGATATTCTTGGAGCACTTGCCAAGATATAACGGATTTGACCATTTTTTGCCCTATATTTTCTTTTTTGTATGCAATAAAAAAACGTCTCGATAAGACGATTCCGGTGTAGGTGTCAGTCCTGACAGTATTTTCGGGTGAGCGAGAGAGACAGGAGAAAAACGGGGATAGAGAGTGGGGAATAAAACAACAAAAATAGATGTCAGGAGAGCTAGCGCTCAAGCAGTTTTATAGCGTGCGATGACTAAACCGCGGAGGCACGTGCAGGAGGACGCACCGGACTGAGTCGCGGTGGAGTGGCACTGACACTAGCTGATTAGGCAGGAGCAGCACTCACGGGTTCATGTCGGTCATTTCGATAATTTTATTGCAGGGTTTGTCTCCTCGGCCCAAAGATAGACTAACCGCATGGCCTCTACCCTTGTGCGCGCTGCGATTTGTCAACACAATGATTTAGGGTGAAAGAGAGGGGAGCACTGCACCTCTGTTTTCCTCTTACTATGAATTGGGTACTTGGTGCTCTAAAATAAGAGAATCTCCCTCCCTTTCATTCTCGGTCTGTAATGTTTCCACGATGTGAAATAACGAGGGGAAATACTGTGCAGTCGTTCAATGGCTGAATGACTGTAGCTATATCTGTTTGGCCGATAACCAAACAGAATGAAATAATATACAAACACATTTTCTCCCTTTCTGAAGCCTTTTTGTACTCTAAAAATTAAAGTTGTTTGAATGAATTTTATGATATTTTCTTAAAATTTGTACTGTTATTTGCACTGTTTTGTAAAATGAATTTCCACTGTTAAATGTTAAGCGTAATCTAAAGCCTAATGCTTGTCAGAATTGTTTTAACTCTCCTTTTCTAAACTAGGCTATACCAAATTCAAGTTTTTGAAATGAATACACATCATTAATGACAGCGAGTTGAACATATTAGCATTTAATCTAGTGAAAACGTAAAGCCTTATTTAGCAGAGAAAAAGGTCATTTATAAGCACCATGGTAAAACATGTTTAGCTTCTCTCAACAACTTCCCTCTTAACTTGACAAATATCAGATATTTTCTTTGTAAGAACAAACTGTCTGTTTTCTTAAAACCCTGAGCTTAATAATGTGTGTGTGTGAATACAATCCCAGAAGATGAAAGAGGGTTTTTATTTGTATTTCCATTTTGCCCAGACATTTTTTTAACTACTATCAGTATAACCATAATGCATTGGGATAGAGAGTACATGAGAGATAGTACCATAATGTTTGGTAATTAGTGTCACTGTCGCTTCGCTGTCACCTTTTCCCTGTTTCCGATCTCTGTCGGAAACAGGCCTGACTGTCACCATCACCCTTAGAATTACCCCATGCTCCGAAATATGGGAAACATTTCCCCGTGATAGATATTTTTTTTAAATTTATTGTACCTTTATTTATCTAGGCAAGTCCGTTAAGAACAAATTCTTATTTTCAATGACCTTGTCAGCTCGGGGGTTTGAACTTGCAACCTTACAGTTACTAGTCCAACGCTCTAACCACTAGGCTACCCTGCCGCCCCATAAGGCTTCTTATCAGATCAGGAAGTTTATTTTCTGGAGTAAATCTGGATCGAGAGGGATAAAGAAATGACACATCCCTTGCAGACACAAAGAAAGTGAGGAGATTAGCTCTCCTAAAGCATATGTGGCTTTAGTACACCCTGACAGACAGCGGATTGAAAGGTCATCAAATTATAATCCCTCCTTTCTTCTCCTTTAATCCTTTGAGGGTGTCTCACTCCATCACTGGGAGAAGAGAGAAGGGTGTATGCTGCAGGAAGGCTGCTCACTTCCTGTTGTCCTCTAATATTGTAGGCCTTTGATGGCTGATTCCAATTAGTTTCATTATAACTGATGAGGGTTTTATTGATTTTGGTTGTTAAAGTTTTCACATGAAGTGTGTGTCTGTGCATGTACATGAGTGAGTGTGTGTGTGTGTGTGTGTGTTGTGCCTCCCCCAGTCATCCCATCTGGTTAAACAAGAAGATTCTTATCATCTCTAGGAGGAAATGAAAGACTTGGTCCATGAGGTGGAGATATGCTAATGATATGCAGAGCAGTTGGAATGCAGTGCTGTGTGGCTACTGTCTCTCTGTGCATTGAGCCCTAACCCTAAACCAACTGATACACACGACCTGAATACCTAATCAGTTAAGGACCTCAAACTTCAGTTTGGGACCAAGTCTTACTCGAACACCAGCTCTGAATTATCTCTATATATGTTCATGAATAGAAATGCAGTGTTCCCTGAGAATCCTGCTTCATGGTGACAGGCACTGACTGGCTGTTTCTCTGACATCACCATTAGACAGGATATGTACTTCTTATACACTGGGAAATGAATAATGCGAAGTGCCTTGACTTTTGTGTAGTATGTAGTATGATATGTGCTAGTGTTATTGTCCTGGAGGGTGTGTGGTGTGGGGGATGATGTGATTGCAGGTCTGTATCGTGGGGAGAAAGCTGGCTGGCAGTCGGGAGAGGCTAGTATTAAATCCCAATCTGTCTGGATGCTCCTCTCTCCTTATCATTCTGCTGTTTCCATCCACTTACACTATAATTCAGTTTGCTGACCCCGTCTCGCAGCCTTAGCTAGGCAACAGGAAATATACAGCTACTGCACATCTCTTAGCCTAATGCGCTTGTGTGCCCCCCCCGTCTCTCTCTCGCTCCGTCTCTCTCTTCCTCTCTCTTCCTCTCCATCTCTCTGTCTCTCTCTTCATCTCTCTCTTCCTCTCTCCATATCTCTCTCTCTGTCTCTCTCTTCCTCTCCGTCTCTCTCTCTCTCCGTCTCGCTCTTCCTCTCCATCTCTTTCTCTCTCTTCATCTCTCTCTTCCTCTCTCCGTATCTCTCTCTGTCTCTCTCTCTTCCTCTCCATCTCTCTCTTTCTCTGTCTCTCTCTTCCTCTCTCTTCCTCTCCATCTCTCTGTCTCTCTCTTCATCTCTCTCTTCCTCTCTCCGTATCTCTCTCTCTGTGTCTCTCTCTTCCTCTCCGTCTCTCTCTTTCTCTCTTCCTCTCTCCATCTCCCTCTTTTTTCTATCCATCTCTCTCTTTCTCCGTTGCTCTCTCGGTCTCTCTCTCTCTCCCCATCTCTTGCTCCCTCCCCTCTGTACATCACTGCCTGCTCCCTCTCCTGATCAGAGTCTCTGTGGTGCGGTGCTAATAGAATAATAATTATTAATCAAGTAATTGTGTGGAACACATTAGTTTGCATAAATAGTCTCATTTTCTACGCTTGATTATCGGGCTATCAGACTGGGTCTATCCCTCCCTCCTCCTGCCGTCTATTCTCCTTCAACCTGACTGACACACACACACACACACACACACACACATCAATGATTATGTCCATCCTGACAGCGTCAAGGGAAAAACAGTACATAGCATTAAAAATGTCTTGAGAAGAGGGAGAGAGCCAGGTGTGTGTTCATTTTTCAGTCTGTACCAAACGCTGACGTTGTTCTTAACCTGACTGAAACTTTGAAAATGAACAATTCAGGAAATGTAACATGTATTTGGATTGACTTGTATAGAACATTTAATGGTCTCTGTCTTCACATCACTTTTTAATTGAATGAACACCTTGCTAAGCATGAGATTCCATTTCCTGCTAATGTTTGCACATTGTGCTGATCCATCCCCAGTGTGTGGGACTGTTGTATGAATTAGAATGTCTACTAAGCACCTTTTATAATGAAGATATACACACAATAGGTGATTAATTATCCTCAATATATTTAATTTAATCAATTTAGCATGAACCGGGTCCCACTGAGTTTAAGGGAAAGTGTGAGGTTGAACAGAGCAAACTTCACCACTGTAAAAGCGCAGTCGTTTTATCCAGAGGACGAGGCCTAGACACCACAATGTATTGTGGGAGCCAACACGTCCACGTGGCTTCTACATGACTCGGATAGAAAGAGGGAGCGAAGGGGAAAGAGAAAACAGGCATTGTTTCTGAACATCAGAGAGTTCAGGCGGGAGTTGTGTACACCTCGTGGTATAGAGAAGACTGAGGGCTGTTTAATTAAAATGTTCATATGGGGATCCCTGTTAGTCTGGAAAACAGATAGAGGGAGAGGAGGGAGAGGGATGGAGAGTGCCTGGGATGGTTGGAGAAGGATGGGGCATGTGGTGGAGGGGTGGAGGAGATGGTTCACAGAAGTTTATTCACAAAAGGCAGTATCTCAGACACCCACCCGTTGGTCAGGACCCCAAGTAATGGATCACACATGGATGAACACACACACGCAAGCACAGTCCATTTTTCTAAGTGTCTGACTGACTAGAAGGATGATGTGGAGATATTCTAAGTGTCTGACTGACTAGAAGAAGGATGTGGAGATACATTCTAAGTGTCTGACTGACTAGAAGGATGTGGATACATTCTAAGTGTCTGACTGACTAGAAGGATGTGGAGACATTCTAAGTGTCTGACTGACTAGAAGAAGGATGTGGAGACACATTCTAAGTGTCTGACTGACTAGAAGAAGGATGTGAAGACACATTCTAAGTGTCTGACTGACTAGAAGAAGGATGTGGAGACATTCTAAGTGTCTGACTGACTAGAAGAAGGATGTGGAGACACATTCTAAGTGTCTGACTGACTAGAAGGATGTGGAGACATTCTAAGTGTCTGACTGACTAGAAGGATGTGGAGACATTCTAAGTGACTGACTGACTAGAAGAAGGATGTGGAGACATATTCTAAGTGTCTGACTGACTAGAAGGATGTGGAGACATTCTAAGTGTCTGACTGACTATAAGAATGATGTGGAGACATTCTAAGTGTCTGACTGACTAGAAGAAGGATGTGGAGACACATTCCAAGTGTCTGACTGACTAGAAGAAGGATGTGGAGACACATTCTAAGTGTCTGACTGACTAGAAGAAGGATGTGGAGACATTCTAAGTGTCTGACTGACTAGAAGGATGTGGAGACATTCTAAGTGTCTGACTGACTAGAAGAAGGATGTGGAGACATTCTAAGTGTCTGACTGACTAGAAGGATGTGGAGACATTCTAAGTGTCTGACTGACTAGAAGAAGGATGTGGAGACATTCTAAGTGTCTGACTGACTAGAAGAATGATGTGGAGACACATTCTAAGTGTCTGACTGACTAGAAGAAGGATGTGGAGACATTCTAAGTGTCTGACTGACTAGAAGAATGATGTGGAGACACATTCTAAGTGTCTGACTGACTAGAAGAATGATGTGGAGACACATTCTAAGTGTCTGACTGACTAGAAGAATGATGTGGAGACACATTCTAAGTGTCTGACTGACTAGAAGAATGATGTGGAGACACATGCAGGAGAAAGAAGACATCTCTATCAGTGTTAATTAAATCATCACTTTCTAATACATCTTTCTCTGTTATCTTCTTCTCTTACAGCAAGCAGGTGGTCGCCTCTATGGCTTCTGCCGAGGGGAAGATGAAGGGAGCTTTGAGTCACTCGGACGGAAGGTAGGTAAGAGAAAGATTGAGGATGAGAGACAGAGAGGAGAGGATTTTGTCATATCAGAGGTGTTCCCTTGATGTTCCTTCATACAGGAACAGTTGGTGCTCACTTTTGTTATGTCCCCCTCTCCAAAATGGAATCATTAACAATACATGTGTGGGACTCATAGGCTGCGTGTAGATATCACAGATACACGTTCAAAGATGTGATATTTCAAGGGTGTCCATTTCTGCTTAGTCTCCTATAGGTTTACTGATCTCTAAATCAAAGGTTCCTGTGTTTTATGATCATAAGATTTGTGTGTGTGTACGTGCATGCAAACTTGCCTGTGTGTGTGCTGTGTGTCCACACATCTCCCCTGTCTCTCAAGTGTAACCATCTCACATGTCTCTGTGTGTGTGTGTGTGTGTGTGTGTGTGTGTGTGTGTGTAACCATCTCCCGCCTCTCTCTGTGTGTAACAATCTCCCCTGTCTCTCTCAAGTGTAACCATCTCCCCTGTCTCTCTCAAGTGTAACCATCTCCCCTGTCTCTCTGTGTGTGTGTAACCATCTCCCGTCTTTCTCTGTGTAACCATCTTCCCTGTCTCTCTCTGTGTAACCATCTCCCCTGTCTCTCTCAAGTGTAACCATCTCCCCTGTCTCTCTCTGTGTAACCATCTCCCATGTCTCTTACTGTGTGTAACCATCTCCCGTCTCTCTCTGTGTAACCATCTTCCCTGTCTCTCTCTGTGTAACCATCTCCCCTGTCTCTCTCTGTGAAACCATCTCCCCTGTCTCTCTCAAGTGTAACCATCTCCCATGTCTCTGTGTGTGTGTAACCATCTCCCGTCTCTCTCTGTGTAACCATCTTCCCTGTCTCTCTCTGTGTAACCATCTCCCCTGTCTCTCTCTGTGTAACCATCTCCCCTGTCTCTCTCAAGTGTAACCATCTCCCATGTCTCTCACTGTGTGTAACCATCTCCCCTATCTCTCTCTGTGTGTAACCATCTCCCCTCTCTCTGTGTGTGTGTGTAACCATCTCCCGTCTCTCTCTGTGTAACCATCTTCCCTGTCTCTCTCTGTGTAACCATCTCCCCTGTCTCTCTCTGTGTGTAACCATCTCCCCTGACTATCTCTGTGTAACCATCTCCCCTGTCTCTCTCTGTGTAACCATCTCACCTGTGTCTCTCTGTGTAACCATCTCCTCAATCTCTCTCTATGTGTAACCATCTCCCCTGTCTCTTTCTGTTTAACAATCTTCCATGTCTCTCTCTGTGTGTAACCATCTCCCCTGTCTTTCTCTGTGTGTAACCATCTCCCCTGTCTTTCTCTGTGTGTAACCATCTCCCCTGTCTTTCTCTGTGTGTAACTATCTCCCCAGTCTTTCTCTGTGTGTAACCATCTCCCCTGTCTTTCTCTGTGTGTAACCATCTCCCCAGTCTTTATCTGTGTGTAACCATCTCCCCTGTCTCTCTCTGTCGGTAACCATCTCCCCTGTCTCTGTGTAACCACCTCCCCTCTCTCTGAGTGTAACCATCTCCCCTTTCTCTGTGTGTAACCATCTCCCCTGTCTCTGTGTAACCATCTCCCCTGTCTCTCTCAAGTGTAACCATCTCCCATGTCTCTGTGTGTGTGTAACCATCTCCCGTCTCTCTCTGTGTAACCATCTTCCCTGTCTCTCTCTGTGTAACCATCTCCCCTGTCTCTCTCTGTGTAACCATCTCCCCTGTCTCTCTCAAGTGTAACCATCTCCCATGTCTCTCACTGTGTGTAACCATCTCCCCTATCTCTCTCTGTGTGTAACCATCTCCCCTGTCTCTGTGTGTGTGTGTAACCATCTCCCGTCTCTCTCTGTGTAACCATCTTCCCTGTCTCTCTCTGTGTAACCATCTCCCCTGTCTCTCTCTGTGTGTAACCATCTCCCCTGACTATCTCTGTGTAACCATCTCCCCTGTCTCTCTCTGTGTAACCATCTCACCTGTGTCTCTCTGTGTAACCATCTCCTCAATCTCTCTCTATGTGTAACCATCTCCCCTGTCTCTTTCTGTTTAACAATCTTCCATGTCTCTCTCTGTGTGTAACCATCTCCCCTGTCTTTCTATGTGTGTAACCATCTCCCCTGTCTTTCTCTGTGTGTAACCATCTCCCCTGTCTTTCTCTGTGTGTAACCATCTCCCCAGTCTTTCTCTGTGTGTAACCATCTCCCCTGTCTGTCTCTGTGTGTAACCATCTCCCCAGTCTTTATCTGTGTGTAACCATCTCCCCTGTCTCTCTCTGTCGGTAACCATCTCCCCTGTCTCTGTGTAACCACCTCCCCTCTCTCTGAGTGTAACCATCTCCCCTTTCTCTGTGTGTAACCATCTCCCCTGTCTCTGTGTAACCATCTCCCCTGTCTCTCTGTGTGTGTAACCATCTCCCCTGTCTCTCTCTGTGTGTAACCATCTCCCCTGCGTGTGTAACCATCTCCCCTTTCTCTCTCTCTGTGTAACCATCTACCCTCTCTCTGTGTGTAACCATCTCCCATGTCTGTGTGTGTGTGTAACCATCTCCCATCTCTCTCTGTGTAACCATCTTCCCTGTCTCTCTCTGTGTAACCATCTCCCCTGTCTCTCTCAAGTGTAACCATCTCCCCTGTCTCTCTCTGTGTAACCATCTCCCCTGTCTCTCTCAAGTGTAACCATCTCCCCTGTCTCTCTCTGTGTAACCATCTCCCCTGTCTCTCTCAAGTGTAACCATCTCCCATGTCTCTCACTGTGTGTAACCATCTCCCCTATCTCTCTCTGTGTGTAACCATCTCCCCTGTCTCTGTGTGTGTGTAACCATCTCCCGTCTCTCTCTGTGTAACCATCTTCCCTGTCTCTCTCTGTGTAACCATCTCCCCTGTCTCTCTCTGTGTGTAACCATCTCCCCTGACTATCTCTGTGTAACCATCTCCCCTGTCTCTCTCTGTGTAACCATCTCACCTGTGTCTCTCTGTGTAACCATCTCCTCAATCTCTCTCTATGTGTAACCATCTCCCCTGTCTCTTTCTGTATAACAATCTTCCATGTCTCTCTCTGTGTGTAACCATCTCCCCTGTCTTTCTCCGTGTGTAACCATCTCCCCTGTCTTTCTCTGTGTGTAACCATCTCCCCTGTCTTTCTCTGTGTGTAACCATCTCCCCAGTCTTTCTCTGTGTGTAACCATCTCCCCTGTCTTTCTCTGTGTGTAACCATCTCCCCAGTCTTTATCTGTGTGTAACCATCTCCCCTGTCTCTCTCTGTCGGTAACCATCTCCCCTGTCTCTGTGTAACCACCTCCCCTCTCTCTGAGTGTAACCATCTCCCCTTTCTCTGTGTGTAACCATCTCCCCTGTCTCTGTGTAACCATCTCCCCTGTCTCTCTGTGTGTGTAACCATCTCCCCTGTCTCTCTCTGTGTGTAACCATCTCCCCTGCGTGTGTAACCATCTCCCCTGTCTCTCTCTCTGTGTAACCATCTACCCTCTCTCTGTGTGTAACCATCTCCCATGTCTGTGTGTGTGTGTAACCATCTCCCATCTCTCTCTGTGTAACCATCTTCCCTGTCTCTCTCTGTGTAACCATCTCCCCTGTCTCTCTCAAGTGTAACCATCTCCCCTGTCTCTCTCTGTGTAACCATCTCCCCTGTCTCTCTCAAGTGTAACCATCTCCCATGTCTCTCACTGTGTGTAACCATCTCCCATCTCTCTCTGTGTAACCATCTCCCCTGTCTCTCTCAAGTGTAACCATCTCCCATGTCTCTGTGTGTGTGTGTAACCATCTCCCCTGACTATCTCTGTGTAACTATCTCCCCTGTCTCTCTCTGTTTAACCATCTCCCCTGTGTCTCTCTGTGTAACCATCTCCCCTATCTCTCTCTGTGTGTAACCATCTCCCCTGTCTCTTTCTGTATAACAATCTTCCATGTCTCTCTCTGTGTGTAACCATCTCCCCTGTCTTTCTCTGTGTGTAACCATCTCCCCTGTCTTTCTCTGTGTGTAACCATCTCCCCAGTCTTTCTCTGTGTGTAACCATCTCCCCAGTCTTTCTCTGTGTGTAACCATCTCCCCAGTCTTTCTCTGTGTGTAACCATCTCCCCTGTCTTTCTCTGTGTGTAACCATCTCCCCAGTCTTTCTCTGTGTGTAACCATCTCCCCTGTCCCTCTCTGTCGGTAACCATCTCCCCTGTGTGTGTAACCATCTCCCCTGTCTCTGTGTAACCACCTCCCCTCTCTCTGAGTGTAACCATCTCCCCTTTCTCTGTGTGTAACCATCTCCCCTGTCTCTGTGTAACCATCTCCCCTGTCTCTCTCTGTGTAACCATCTCCCCTGTCTCTCTCAAGTGTAACCATCTCCCATGTCTCTCACTGTGTGTAACCATCTCCCATCTCTCTCTGTGTAACCATCTCCCCTGTCTCTCTCAAGTGTAACCATCTCCCATGTCTCTGTGTGTGTGTGTAACCATCTCCCCTGACTATCTCTGTGTAACTATCTCCCCTGTCTCTCTCTGTTTAACCATCTCCCCTGTGTCTCTCTGTGTAACCATCTCCCCTATCTCTCTCTGTGTGTAACCATCTCCCCTGTCTCTTTCTGTATAACAATCTTCCATGTCTCTCTCTGTGTGTAACCATCTCCCCTGTCTTTCTCTGTGTGTAACCATCTCCCCTGTCTTTCTCTGTGTGTAACCATCTCCCCAGTCTTTCTCTGTGTGTAACCATCTCCCCAGTCTTTCTCTGTGTGTAACCATCTCCCCAGTCTTTCTCTGTGTGTAACCATCTCCCCTGTCTTTCTCTGTGTGTAACCATCTCCCCAGTCTTTCTCTGTGTGTAACCATCTCCCCTGTCCCTCTCTGTCGGTAACCATCTCCCCTGTGTGTGTAACCATCTCCCCTGTCTCTGTGTAACCACCTCCCCTCTCTCTGAGTGTAACCATCTCCCCTTTCTCTGTGTGTAACCATCTCCCCTGTCTCTGTGTAACCATCTCCCCTGTCTCTCTCTGTGTGTAACCATCTCCCCTGTCTCTCTCTGTGTGTAACCATCTCCCCTGCGTGTGTAACCATCTCCCCTGTCTCTCTCTGTGTGTAACCATCTACCCTCTCTCTGTGTGTAACCATCTCCCCTCTCTCTGTGTGTAACCATCTCCTCTGTCTCTCTGTGTGTGTAACCATCTACCCTGTCTCTCTCTGTGTGTAACCATCTCCCCCGACTCTCTCTGTGTAACCATCTCCCCTGTCTCTCTCCGTGTAACCATCTCCCCTGATTCTCTCTGTGTGTAACCATCTCCCCTGTCTCTATGTAACCACCTCCCCTCTCTCTGTGTGTAACCATCTCCCCTGTCTCTTTCTGTAAAACAATCTCCCCTGTCTCTCTCTGTGTGTAACCATCTCCCCTGTCTCTTTCTGTATAACAATCTTCCATGTCTCTCTCTGTTTGTAACCATCTCCCCTGTCTTTCTCTGTGTGTAACCATCTCCCCTGTCTTTCTCTGTGTGTAACCATCTCCCCTGTCTTTCTCTGTGTGTAACCATCTCCCCAGTCTTTCTCTGTGTGTAACCATCTCCCCTGTCTTTCTCTGTGTGTAACCATCTCCCCAGTCTTTATCTGTGTGTAACCATCTCCCCTGTCTCTCTCTGTCGGTAACCATCTCCTCTGTGTGTGTAACCATCTCCCCTGTCTCTGTGTAACCACCTCCCCTCTCTCTGAATGTAACCATCTCCCCTTTCTCTGTGTGTAATCATCTCCCCTGTCTCTGTGTAACCATCTCCCCTGTCTCTCTGTGTGTGTAACCATCTCCCCTGTCTCTCTCTGTGTGTAACCATCTCCCCTGTCTTTCTCTGTGTGTAACCATCTCCCCTGTCTTTCTCTGTGTGTAACCATCTCCCCAGTCTTTCTCTGTGTGTAACCATCTCCCCTGTCTCTCTCTGTGTGTAACCATCTACCCTCTCTCTGTGTGTAACCATCTCCCCTGTCTTTCTCTGTGTGTAACCATCTCCCCAGTCTTTCTCTGTGTGTAACCATCTCCCCTGTCTTTCTCTGTGTGTAACCATCTCCCCAGTCTTTATCTGTGTGTAACCATCTCCCCTGTCTCTCTCTGTCGGTAACCATCTCCCCTGTGTGTGTAACCATCTCCCCTGTCTCTGTGTAACCACCTCCCCTCTCTCTGAATGTAACCATCTCCCCTTTCTCTGTGTGTAATCATCTCCCCTGTCTCTGTGTAACCATCTCCCCTGTCTCTCTGTGTGTGTAACCATCTCCCCTGTCTCTCTCTGTGTGTAACCATCTCCCCTGCGTGTGTAACCATCTCCCCTTTCTCTCTCTCTGTGTAACCATCTACCCTCTCTCTGTGTGTAACCATCTCCCATGTCTGTGTGTGTGTGTAACCATCTCCCATCTTTCTCTGTGTAACCATCTTCCCTGTCTCTCTCTGTGTAACCATCTCCCCTGTCTCTCTCAAGTGTAACCATCTCCCCTGTCTCTCTCTGTGTAACCATCTCCCCTGTCTCTCTCAAGTGTAACCATCTCCCATGTCTCTGTGTGTGTGTGTAACCATCTCCCGTCTCTCTCTGTGTAACCATCTACCCTGTCTCTCTCTGTGTAACCATCTCCCCTGTCTCTCTCTGTGTGTAACCATCTCCCCTGACTATCTCTGTGTAACCATCTCCCCTGTCTCTCTCTGTGTAACCATCTCCCCTGTGTCTCTCTGTGTAACCATCTCCCTTATCTCTCTCTGTGTGTAACCATCTCCCCTGTCTCTTTCTGTATAACAATCTTCCATGTCTCTCTCTGTGTGTAACCATCTCCCCTGTCTTTCTCTGTGTGTAACCATCTCCCCTGTCTTTCTCTGTGTGTAACCATCTCCCCTGTCTCTCTCTGTGTGTAACCATCTCCCCTGTCTCTCTCTGTGTGTAACCATCTCCCCTGCGTGTGTAACCATCTCCCCTGTCTCTCTCTGTGTGTAACCATCTACCCTCTCTCTGTGTGTAACCATCTCCCCTCTCTCTGTGTGTAACCATCTCCTCTGTCTCTCTGTGTGTGTAACCATCTACCCTGTCTCTCTCTGTGTGTAACCATCTCCCCCGACTCTCTCTGTGTAACCATCTCCCCTGTCTCTCTCCGTGTAACCATCTCCCCTGATTCTCTCTGTGTGTAACCATCTCCCCTGTCTCTATGTAACCACCTCCCCTCTCTCTGTGTGTAACCATCTCCCCTGTCTCTTTCTGTAAAACAATCTCCCCTGTCTCTCTCTGTGTGTAACCATCTCCCCTGTCTCTTTCTGTATAACAATCTTCCATGTCTCTCTCTGTTTGTAACCATCTCCCCTGTCTTTCTCTGTGTGTAACCATCTCCCCTGTCTTTCTCTGTGTGTAACCATCTCCCCTGTCTTTCTCTGTGTGTAACCATCTCCCCAGTCTTTCTCTGTGTGTAACCATCTCCCCTGTCTTTCTCTGTGTGTAACCATCTCCCCAGTCTTTATCTGTGTGTAACAATCTCCCCTGTCTCTCTCTGTCGGTAACCATCTCCCCTGTGTGTGTAACCATCTCCCCTGTCTCTGTGTAACCACCTCCCCTCTCTCTGAATGTAACCATCTCCCCTTTCTCTGTGTGTAATCATCTCCCCTGTCTCTGTGTAACCATCTCCCCTGTCTCTCTGTGTGTGTAACCATCTCCCCTGTCTCTCTCTGTGTGTAACCATCTCCCCTGCGTGTGTAACCATCTCCCCTTTCTCTCTCTCTGTGTAACCATCTACCCTCTCTCTGTGTGTAACCATCTCCCATGTCTGTGTGTGTGTGTAACCATCTCCCATCTTTCTCTGTGTAACCATCTTCCCTGTCTCTCTCTGTGTAACCATCTCCCCTGTCTCTCTCAAGTGTAACCATCTCCCCTGTCTCTCTCTGTGTAACCATCTCCCCTGTCTCTCTCAAGTGTAACCATCTCCCATGTCTCTGTGTGTGTGTAACCATCTCCCGTCTCTCTCTGTGTAACCATCTACCCTGTCTCTCTCTGTGTAACCATCTCCCCTGTCTCTCTCTGTGTGTAACCATCTCCCCTGACTATCTCTGTGTAACCATCTCCCCTGTCTCTCTCTGTGTAACCATCTCCCCTGTGTCTCTGTGTAACCATCTCCCTTATCTCTCTCTGTGTGTAACCATCTCCCCTGTCTCTTTCTGTATAACAATCTGCCATGTCTCTCTCTGTGTGTAACCATCTCCCCTGTCTTTCTCTGTGTGTAACCATCTCCCCTGTCTTTCTCTGTGTGTAACCATCTCCCTAGTCTTTCTCTGTGTGTAACCATCTCCCCTGTCTTTCTCTGTGTGTAACCATCTCCCCAGTCTTTCTCTGTGTGTAACCATCTCCCCTGTCTTTCTCTGTGTGTAACCATCTCCCCAGTCTTTCTCTGTGTGTAACCATCTCCCCTGTCTCTCTCTGTCGGTAACCATCTCCCCTGTGTGTGTAACCATCTCCCCTGTCTCTGTGTAACCACCTCCCCTCTCTCTGAGTGTAACCATCTCCCCTTTCTCTGTGTGTAACCATCTCCCCTGTCTCTGTGTAACCATCTCCCCTGTCTCTCTCTGTGTGTAACCATCTCCCCTGTCTCTCTCTGTGTGTAACCATCTCCCCTGCGTGTGTAACCATCTCCCCTGTCTCTCTGTGTGTGTAACCATCTCCCCTGTCTCTCTCTGTGTGTAACCATCTCCCCTGCGTGTGTAACCATCTCCCCTTTCTCTCTCTCTGTGTAACCATCTACCCTCTCTCTGTGTGTAACCATCTCCCATGTCTGTGTGTGTGTGTAACCATCTCCCATCTTTCTCTGTGTAACCATCTTCCCTGTCTCTCTCTGTGTAACCATCTCCCCTGTCTCTCTCAAGTGTAACCATCTCCCCTGTCTCTCTCTGTGTAACCATCTCCCCTGTCTCTCTCAAGTGTAACCATCTCCCATGTCTCTGTCTGTGTGTAACCATCTCCCGTCTCTCTCTGTGTAACCATCTACCCTGTCTCTCTCTGTGTAACCATCTCCCCTGTCTCTCTCTGTGTGTAACCATCTCCCCTGACTATCTCTGTGTAACCATCTCCCCTGTCTCTCTCTGTGTAACCATCTCCCCTGTGTCTCTGTGTAACCATCTCCCTTATCTCTCTCTGTGTGTAACCATCTCCCCTGTCTCTTTCTGTATAACAATCTTCCATGTCTCTCTCTGTGTGTAACCATCTCCCCTGTCTTTCTCTGTGTGTAACCATCTCCCCTGTCTTTCTCTGTGTGTAACCATCTCCCTAGTCTTTCTCTGTGTGTAACCATCTCCCCTGTCTTTCTCTGTGTGTAACCATCTCCCCAGTCTTTCTCTGTGTGTAACCATCTCCCCTGTCTTTCTCTGTGTGTAACCATCTCCCCAGTCTTTCTCTGTGTGTAACCATCTCCCCTGTCTCTCTCTGTCGGTAACCATCTCCCCTGTGTGTGTAACCATCTCCCCTGTCTCTGTGTAACCACCTCCCCTCTCTCTGAGTGTAACCATCTCCCCTTTCTCTGTGTGTAACCATCTCCCCTGTCTCTGTGTAACCATCTCCCCTGTCTCTCTCTGTGTGTAACCATCTCCCCTGTCTCTCTCTGTGTGTAACCATCTCCCCTGCGTGTGTAACCATCTCCCCTGTCTCTCTGTGTGTGTAACCATCTCCCCTGTCTCTCTCTGTGTGTAACCATCTCCCCTGCGTGTGTAACCATCTCCCCTTTCTCTCTCTCTGTGTAACCATCTACCCTCTCTCTGTGTGTAACCATCTCCCATGTCTGTGTGTGTGTGTAACCATCTCCCATCTTTCTCTGTGTAACCATCTTCCCTGTCTCTCTCTGTGTAACCATCTCCCCTGTCTCTCTCAAGTGTAACCATCTCCCCTGTCTCTCTCTGTGTAACCATCTCCCCTGTCTCTCTCAAGTGTAACCATCTCCCATGTCTCTGTGTGTGTGTGTAACCATCTCCCGTCTCTCTCTGTGTAACCATCTACCCTGTCTCTCTCTGTGTAACCATCTCCCCTGTCTCTCTCTGTGTGTAACCATCTCCCCTGACTATCTCTGTGTAACCATCTCCCCTGTCTCTCTCTGTGTAACCATCTCCCCTGTGTCTCTCTGTGTAACCATCTCCCTTATCTCTCTCTGTGTGTAACCATCTCCCCTGTCTCTTTCTGTATAACAATCTTCCATGTCTCTCTCTGTGTGTAACCATCTCCCCTGTCTTTCTCTGTGTGTAACCATCTCCCCTGTCTTTCTCTGTGTGTAACCATCTCACCAGTCTTTCTCTGTGTGTAACCATCTCCCCTGTCTTTCTCTGTGTGTAACCATCTCCCCAGTCTTTCTCTGTGTGTAACCATCTCCCCTGTCTTTCTCTGTGTGTAACCATCTCCCCAGTCTTTCTCTGTGTGTAACCATCTCCCCTGTCTCTCTCTGTCGGTAACCATCTCCCCTGTGTGTGTAACCATCTCCCCTGTCTCTGTGTAACCACCTCCCCTCTCTCTGAGTGTAACCATCTCCCCTTTCTCTGTGTGTAACCATCTCCCCTGTCTCTGTGTAACCATCTCCCCTGTCTCTCTCTGTGTGTAACCATCTCCCCTGTCTCTCTATGTGTGTAACCATCTCCCCTGCGTGTGTAACCATCTCCCCTGTCTCTCTCTGTGTGTAACCATCTACCCTCTCTCTGTGCGTAACCATCTCCCCTCTCTCTGTGTGTAACCATCTCCTCTGTCTCTCTGTGTGTGTAACCATCTACCCTGTCTCTCTCTGTGTGTAACCATCTCCCCTGTCTCTCTCCGTGTAACCATCTCCCCTGATTCTCTCTGTGTGTAACCATCTCCCCTGTCTCTATGTAACCACCTCCCCTCTCTCTGTGTGTAACCATCTCCCCTGTCTCTTTCTGTAAAACAATCTCCCCTGTCTCTCTCTGTGTGTAACCATCTCCCCTGTCTTTCTCTGTTTTTAACCATCTCCCCTGTCTTTCTCTGTGTATAACCATCTCCCCAGTCTTTCTCTGTGTGTAACCATCTCCCCTGTCTCTCTATGTCGGTAACCATCTCCCCTGTGTGTGTAACCATCTCCCCTGTCTCTGTGTAACCACCTCCCCTCTCTCTGTGTGTAACCATCTCCCCTTTCTCTGTGTGTAACCATCTCCCCTGTCTCTGTGTAACCATCTCCCTTCTCTCTGTGTGTAACCATCTCCCCTGTCTCTCTCTGTGTGTAACCATCTCCCCTGTGTGTAACCATCTCCCCTGTCTCTCTCTGTGTGTAACCATCTCCCCTCTCTTTGTGTGTAACCATCTCACCTCTCTCTGTGTGTAACCATCTCCTCTGTCTTTCTGTGTGTGTAACCATCTCCCCTGTCTCTGTGTAACCATCTCCCTTCTTTCTGTGTGTAGCCATCTCCCCTGTCTCTCTCTGTGTGTAACCATCTCCCCTGTGTGTAACCATCTCCCCTGTCTCTCTCTGTGTGTAACCATCTCCCCTCTCTCTGTGTGTAACCATCTCCCATCTCTCTGTGTGTAACCATCTCATCTGTCTCTGTGTGTGTAACCATCTAATCTGTCTCTCTCTGTGTGTAACCATCTCCCCTGTCTCTCTCTGTGTGTAACCATCTCCCCTGTCTCTCTCTGTGTGTAACCATCTCCCCTGTCTCTCTGTGTGTAACCATCTCCCCCGTCTCTCTCTGTGTGTAACCATCTCCCCTGTCTCTCTTTGTGTGTAACCATCTCCCCTGTCTCTCTTTGTGTGTAACCATCTCCCCTGTCTCTCTCTGTGTGTAACCATCTCCCCTGTCTCTCTCTGTGTGTAACCATCTCCCCTGTCTCTCTTTGTGTGTAACCATCTCCCCTGTCTCTCTTTGTGTTTAACCATCTCCCCTGTCTCTCTCTGTGTGTAACCATCTCCCCTGTCTCACTCTGTGTTTAACCATCTCCCCTGTCTCTATCTGTGTGTAACCATCTCCCCTGTCTCTCTCTGTGTGTAACCATCTCCCCTTTCTCTGTCTGTAACCATCTCACCTGTCACTGTGTAACCATCTCCCTTCT
Organism: Oncorhynchus mykiss; assembly: GCF_057628025.1. Classification (NCBI taxonomy): domain Eukaryota; kingdom Metazoa; phylum Chordata; class Actinopteri; order Salmoniformes; family Salmonidae; genus Oncorhynchus; species Oncorhynchus mykiss. The sequence continues at coordinate 84,110,758 of NC_143024.1, read as the reverse complement.
TTCTGTGTGTAACCATCTCCCCTGTCTCTCTCTGTGTGTAACCATCTCCCCTGTCTCTTTCTGTAAAACAATCTCCCCTGTCTCTCTCTGTGTGTAACCATCTCCCCTGTCTTTCTCTGTTTTTAACCATCTCCCCTGTCTTTCTCTGTGTATAACCATCTCCCCAGTCTTTCTCTGTGTGTAACCATCTCCCCTGTCTCTCTATGTCGGTAACCATCTCCCCTGTGTGTGTAACCATCTCCCCTGTCTCTGTGTAACCACCTCCCCTGTCTCTGTGTGTAACCATCTCCCCTTTCTCTGTGTGCAACCATCTCCCCTGTCTCTGTGTAACCATCTCCCTTCTCTCTGTGTGTAACCATCTCCCCTGTCTCTCTCTGTGTGTAACCATCTCCCCTGTGTGTAACCATCTCCCCTGTCTCTCTCTGTGTGTAACCATCTCCCCTCTCTCTGTGTGTAACCATCTCACCTCTCTCTGTGTGTAACCATCTCCTCTGTCTTTCTGTGTGTGTAACCATCTCCCCTGTCTCTCTCTGTGTTTAACCATCTCCCCTGTCTCTCTCTGTGTGTAACCATCTCCCTGTCTCTCTCTGTGTGTAACCATCTCCCCTTTCTCTGTCTGTAACCATCTCCCCTGTCTCTGTGTAACCATCTCCCTTCTTTCTGTGTGTAACCATCTCCCCTGTCTCTCTCTGTGTGTAACCATCTCCCCTGTGTGTAACCATCTCCCCTGTCTCTCTCTGTGTGTAACCATCTCCCCTCTCTCTGTGTGTAACCATCTCCCATCTCTCTGTGTGTAACCATCTCATCTGTCTCTGTGTGTGTGTAACCATCTAATCTGTCTCTCTCTGTGTGTAACCATCTCCCCTGTCTCTCTCTGTGTGTAACCATCTCCCCTGTCTCTCTCTGTGTGTAACCATCTCCCCTGTCTCTCTCTGTGTGTAACCATCTCCCCTGTCTCTCTGTGTGTAACCATCTCCCCTGTCTCTCTCTGTGTGTAACCATCTGCCCTGTCTCTCTTTGTGTGTAACCATCTCCCCTGTCTCTCTTTGTGTGTAACCATCTCCCCTGTCTCTCTCTGTGTGTAACCATCTCCCCTGTCTCTCTTTGTGTGTAACCATCACCCCTGTCTCTCTCTGTGTTTAACCATCTCCCCTGTCTCTCTCTGTGTGTAACCATCTCCCCTGTCTCACTCTGTGTTTAACCATCTCCCCTGTCTCTCTCTGTGTGTAACCATCTCCCCTGTCTCTCTGTGTGTAACCATCTCCCCTGTCTCTCTCTGTGTGTAACCATCTCCCCTCTCTCTGTGTGTAACCATCTCCCATCTCTCTGTGTGTAACCATCTCATCTGTCTCTGTGTGTGTGTAACCATCTAATCTGTCTCTCTCTGTGTGTAACCATCTCCCCTGTCTCTCTCTGTGTGTAACCATCTCCCCTCTCTCTGTGTGTAACCATCTCCCATCTCTCTGTGTGTAACCATCTCATCTGTCTCTGTGTGTGTGTAACCATCTAATCTGTCTCTCTCTGTTTGTAACCATCTCCCCTGTCTCTCTCTGTGTGTAACCATCTCCCCTGTCTCTCTCTGTGTGTAACCATCTCCCCTGTCTCTCTGTGTGTAACCATCTCCCCTGTCTCTCTCTGTGTGTAACCATCTGCCCTGTCTCTCTTTGTGTGTAACCATCTCCCCTGTCTCTCTTTGTGTGTAACCATCTCCCCTGTCTCTCTCTGTGTGTAACCATCTCCCCTGTCTCTCTCTGTGTGTAACCATCTCCCCTGTCTCTCTTTGTGTGTAACCATCACCCCTGTCTCTCTCTGTGTTTAACCATCTCCCCTGTCTCTCTCTGTGTGTAACCATCTCCCCTGTCTCACTCTGTGTTTAACCATCTCCCCTGTCTCTATCTGTGTGTAACAATCTCCCCTGTCTCTCTCTGTGTGTAACCATCTCCCCTTCCCTTTCTCTGTCTGTAACCATCTCACCTGTCACTGTGTAACCATCTCCCTTCTTTCTGTGTGTAACCATCTCCACTGTCTCTCTCTGTGTGTAACCATCTCCCCTGTGTGTAACCATCTCCCCTGTCTCTCTCTGTGTGTAACCATCTCCCCTGTCTCTCTCTGTGTGTAACCATCTCCCCTGTCTCTCTCTGTGTGTAACCATCTCCACTGTCTCTCTCTGTGTGTAACCATCTCCCCTGTCTCTCTCTGTGTGTAACCATCTCCCCTGTCTCTCTCTGTGTGTAACCATCTCCCCTGTCTCTCTCTGTGTGTAACCATCTCCCCTGTCTCTCTCTGTGTGTAACGATCTCCCCTGTCTCTCTTTGTGTGTAACCATCTCCCCTGTCTCTCTTTGTGTGTAACCATCTACCCTGTCTCTCTCTGTGTGTAACCATCTCCCCCGACTCTCTCTGTGTAACCATCTCGCCTGTCTCTCTCCGTGTAACCATCTCCCCTGATTCTCTCTGTGTGTAACCATCTCCCCTGTCTCTATGTAACCACCTCCCCTCTCTCTGTGTGTAACCATCTCCCCTGTCTCTTTCTGTAAAACAATCTCCCCTGTCTCTCTCTGTGTGTAACCATCTCCCCTGTCTCTTTCTGTATAACAATCTTCCATGTCTCTCTCTGTGTGTAACCATCTCCCCTGTCTTTCTCTGTGTGTAACCATCTCCCCTGTCTTTCTCTGTGTGTAACCATCTCCCCTGTCTTTCTCTGTGTGTAACCATCTCCCCAGTCTTTCTCTGTGTGTAACCATCTCCCCTGTCTTTCTCTGTGTGTAACCATCTCCCCAGTCTTTATCTGTGTGTAACCATCTCCCCTGTCTCTCTCTGTCGGTAACCATCTCCCCTGTGTGTGTAACCATCTCCCCTGTCTCTGTGTAACCACCTCCCCTCTCTCTGAATGTAACCATCTCCCCTTTCTCTGTGTGTAACCATCTCCCCTGTCTCTGTGTAACCATCTCCCCTGTCTCTCTGTGTGTGTAGCCATCTCCCCTGTCTCTCTCTGTGTGTAACCATCTCCCCTGCGTGTGTAACCATCTCCCCTGTCTCTCTCTCTGTGTAACCATCTACCCTCTCTCTGTGTGTAACCATCTCCCATGTCTGTGTGTGTGTGTAACCATCTCCCATCTCTCTCTGTGTAACCATCTTCCCTGTCTCTCTCTGTGTGTAACCATCTCCCCTGTCTCTCTCAAGTGTAACCATCTCCCCTGTCTCTCTCTGTGTAACCATCTCCCCTGTCTCTCTCAAGTGTAACCATCTCCCATGTCTCTCACTGTGTGTAACCATCTCCCATCTCTCTCTGTGTAACCATCTCCCCTGTCTCTCTCAAGTGTAACCATCTCCCATGTCTCTGTGTGTGTGTGTAACCATCTCCCGTCTCTCTCTGTGTAACCATCTACCCTGTCTCTCTCTGTGTAATCATCTCCCCTGTCTCTCTCTGTGTGTAACCATCTCCCCTGACTATCTCTGTGTAACCATCTCCCCTGTCTCTCTCTGTGTAACCATCTCCCCTGTGTCTCTCTGTGTAACCATCTCCCCTATCTCTCTCTGTGTGTAACCATCTCCCCTGTCTCTTTCTGTATAACAATCTTCCATGTCTCTCTCTGTGTGTAACCATCTCCCCTGTCTTTCTCTGTGTGTAACCATCTCCCCTGTCTTTCTCTGTGTGTAACCATCTCCCCAGTCTTTCTCTGTGTGTAACCATCTCCCCTGTCTTTCTCTGTGTGTAACCATCTCCCCAGTCTTTCTCTGTGTGTAACCATCTCCCCTGTCTTTCTCTGTGTGTAACCATCTCCCCAGTCTTTCTCTGTGTGTAACCATCTCCCCTGTCTCTCTCTGTCGGTAACCATCTCCCCTGTGTGTGTAACCATCTCCCCTGTCTCTGTGTAACCACCTCCACTCTCTCTGAGTGTAACCATCTCCCCTTTCTCTGTGTGTAACCATCTCCCCTGTCGCTGTGTAACCATCTCCCCTGTCTCTCTCTGTGTGTAACCATCTCCCCTGTCTCTCTCTGTGTTTAACCATCTCCCCTGCGTGTGTAACCATCTCCCCTGTCTCTCTCTGTGTGTAACCATCTACCCTCTCTCTGTGTGTAACCATCTCCCCTCTCTCTGTGTGTAACCATCTCCTCTGTCTCTCTGTGTGTGTAACCATCTACCCTGTCTCTCTTTGTGTGTAACCATCTCCCCCGACTCTCTGTGTGTAACCATCTCCCCTGTCTCTATGTAACCACCTCCCCTCTCTCTGTGTGTAACCATCTCCCCTGTCTCTTTCTGTAAAACAATCTCCCCTGTCTTTCTCTGTTTTTAACCATCACCCCTGTCTTTCTCTGTGTATAACCATCACCCCAGTCTTTCTCTGTGTGTAACCATCTCCCCTGTCTCTCTATGTCGGTAACCATCTCCCCTGTGTGTGTAACCATCTCCCCTGTCTCTGTGTAACCACCTCCCCTCTCTCTGTGTGTAACCATCTCCCCTTTCTCTATGTGTAACCATCTCCCCTGTCTCTGTGTAACCATCTCCCTTCTCTCTGTGTGTAACCATCTCCCCTGTCTTTCTCTGTGTGTAACCATCTCCCCTGTGTGTAACCATCACCCCTGTCTCTCTCTGTGTGTAACCATCTCCCCTCTCTCTGTGTGTAACCATCTCACCTCTCTCTGTGTGTAACCATCTCCTCTGTCTTTCTGTGTGTGTAACCATCTCCCCTGTCTCTCTCTGTGTGTAACCATCTCCCCTGTCTCTCTCTGTGTGTAACCATCTCCCTGTCTCTCTCTGTGTGTAACCATCTCCCCTTTCTCTGTCTGTAACCATCTCCCCTGTCTCTGTGTAACCATCTCCCTTCTTTCTGTGTGTAACCATCTCCCCTGTCTCTCTCTGTGTGTAACCATCTCCCCTGTGTGTAACCATCTCCCCTGTCTCTCTCTGTGTGTAACCATGTCCCCTCTCTCTGTGTGTAACCATCTCCCATCTCTCTGTGTGTAACCATCTCCCATCTCTCTGTGTGTAACCATCTCATCTGTCTCTGTGTGTGTGTAACCATCTAATCTGTCTCTCTCTGTGTGTAACCATCTCCCCTGTCTCTCTCTGTGTGTAACCATCTCCCCTGTCTCTCTCTGTGTGTAACCATCTCCCCTGTCTCTCTTTGTGTGTAACCATCTCCCCTGTCTCTCTCTGTGTTTAACCATCTCCCCTGTCTCTCTCTGTGTGTAACCATCTCCCCTGTCTCACTCTGTGTTTAACCATCTCCCCTGTCTCTATCTGTGTGTAACCATCTCCCCTGTCTCTCTCTGTGTGTAACCATCTCCCCTTTCTCTGTCTGTAACCATCTCACCTGTCACTGTGTAACCATCTCCCTTCTTTCTGTGTGTAACCATCTCCCCTGTCTCTCTCTGTGTGTAACCATCTCCCCTGTGTGTAACCATCTCCCCTGTCTCTCTCTGTGTGTAACCATCTCCCCTCTCTCTGTGTGTAACCATCTCCCCTGTCTCTCTCTGTGTGTAACCATCTCCTCTGTCTCTCTCTGTGTGTAACCATCTCCCCTGTCTCTCTCTGTGTGTAACCATCTCCCCTGTCTCTCTCTGTGTGTAACCATCTCCCCTGTCTCTCTTTGTGTGTAACCATCTCCCCTGTCTCTCTTTGTGTGTAACCATCTCCCCTGTCTCTCTCTGTGTGTAACCATCTCCCCTGTCTCTCTCTGTGTGTAACCATCTCCCCTGTCTCTCTTTGTGTGTAACCATCTCCCCTGTCTCTCTCTGTGTTTAACCATCTCCCCTGTCTCTCTCTGTGTGTAACCATCTCCCCTGTCTCACTATGTGTTTAACCATCTCCCCTGTCTCTCTCTGTGTGTAACCATCTCCCCTGTCTCTCTCTGTGTGTAACCATCTCCCCTGTCTCTCTCTGTGTATAACCATCTCCCCTTTCTCTGTCTGTAACCATCTCACCTGTCACTGTGTAACCATCTCCCCTGTCTCTCTCTGTGTGTAACCATCTCCCCTCTCTCTGTGTGTAACCATCTCCCCTGTCTCTCTCTGTGTGTAACCATCTCCCCTGTCTCTGTGTGTAACCATTTTATTAAATCCACTGCTATCACTAACAGGATTAGCTGAATGCTTATTGATCCACTCCGATCCCCATCAGAGGACATACATTATCTGGGGAACACACACATTGTGGAACGTCAGCTTCTAGGTCAGGTAATACGTTGTAGGAGATCTCTGAAGCGGCAAACAAGACACCCGTCTCTCCCTGTCAGGATGTCAAAATAAGTCAAAGCTATCAGGGGCAACAGATGCTCCTGGCCTCCCCTCTCTGCTTGGAAATGCACTGAACTCCCTCTCCATGTCAAACGCATCTGAATCAATAACTAATCCATTGATCCGTCTGTCAATAATGCTGGGCAACATTGGGGGGGGGGGGGGCTCTCTCTGACGAACCTCTGACGACCTAAATGCCAGAACCGGACAAGAACCTGACACCCTCAGCACACAGGGGACAAACACCTGCCTGGAGGTGACAGCATTCCCTCCCCCATATGACCCCCGAGGCACAACTTTGGCAAAATAACCAACAAAAACGGGTCACAACTCCTGCAGCTCTGTCGCACGCTGGGTATGTACATAGTCAATGGTAGGCTTCGAGGGGACTCCTATGGTAGGTACTTATATAGCTCATCTCTTGGCAGTAGTACTGTAGACTACTTTATCACTGACCTCAACCCAGAGTCTCTCAGAGCGTTCACAGTCAGCCCACTGACACCCCTACCAGACCACAGCAAAATCACAGTCTACTTAAACAGAGCAATACTCAATCACGAGGCATCAAAGCCAAAGGAACTGAATAATATTAAGAAATGCTATAGATGGAAAGAGTAGTGTGGAAACCTACCAAGAAACAATTAGGCAACAACAAATTAAATCCCCTTTAGATAGCTTCCTGGACAAAACGTTCTACTGAAATAGTGAAGGTGTAAACTTGGCAGTAGAAAGTATTTTTGACCTCTCAGCTTCCCTATCAAATCTAAAAAAATCTCAAATATAAAACCGAAGAAAATGAACAACAATGACAAATGGTTTGATGATGAATGCAAAAATCTAAGAAAGAAATTGAGAAACCTGTCCAACCAAAAACATAGAGACCCAGAAAACCTGAGTCTATGCCTTCACTATGGTGAATCACTAAAACAATACAGAAATACACTTGTAAATAGAAGGAACAGCACATCAGAAATCATCTCAATGTAATTGAAGAATCCATAGACTAACCACTTCTGGGAAAATTGGAAAACACTAAACAAACAACAACACGAAGAATTATCTATTCAAAATGGAGATGTATGGGTAAACCCCTTCTCCAATCTTTTTGGCTCTGTAACAAAGAACAAACAGCAAAAACACATACATGATCAAATACAAATCTTAGAATCAACTATTAAAGACTACCAGAACCCACTGGATTCTCCAATTACCTTGAATGAGCTACAGGACAAAATAAAAACCCTCAAACCCATAAAAGCATGTGGCGTTGATGGTATCCTTAATGAAATGATCAAATATACAGACAACAAATTCCAATTGGCTATACTAAAACTCTTTAACATCATCCTAAGCTCTGGCATCTCCCCCAATATTTGGAACCAAGGACTGATCACCCCAATCCACAAAAGTGGAGACGAATTTGACCCCAACAACTACCGCGGGATATGCATCAACAGCAACCTTTGGAAAATCCTCTGCATTATCATTAACAGCAGACTCGTACATTTCCTCAATGAAAACAATGTACTGAGAAAATGTCAAATTGCCTTTTTACCAAATTACCGTACAACAGACCACTTATTCACCCTGCACACCCTAATTGACCAACAAACAAACCAAAACAAAGGCAAAGTCTTCTCATGCTTTGTTGATTTCAAAAAAGCCTTCGACTCTATTTGGCATGAGGGTCTGCTATACAAATTGATGGAAAGTGGTGTTGGGGGAAAAACATACGACATTATAAAATCCACACAAACAACAAGTGTGTGGTTAAAATAGGCAAAAACACACACATATTTCTTCCCACAGGGCCATGGGGTGAGACAGGGATGCAGCTTAAGCCCCACCCTCTTCAACATATATATCAACGAATTGGCACGGGCACTAGAAAACTCCCTACTTGAATCTGAAGTCAAGTGTCTACTATTTGCTGATGATCTGGTGCTTCTGTCACCAACCATGAGGGACTACAGCAGCACCTAGATATTCTGCACAGATTCTGCCAGACCTGGGCCCTGACAGTAAATCTCATTAAGACCAAAATAATGGTGTTCCAAAAAAGGTCCAGTTGTCCGGACCACAAATTCCATCTAGACACTGTTGCCCTAGAGCACACAAAAAACGATACATACCTTGGCCTAAACATCAGCGCCACAGGTAACTTCCACAAAGCTGTGAATGATCTGAGAGACAAGGCAAGAAGGGCATTCTATGCCATCAAATGGAACATAAAATTCAACATACCAATTAGGATCTGGCTAAAAATACTTGAATCAGATCCCATTGCCCTTTATGGTTGTGAGGTCTGGGGTCCGCTCACCAACCAAGAATTCACAAAATGGGACAAACACCAAATTGAGACTGCTTGCAGAATTCTGAAAAAAATATCCCCTGTGTACAACGTAGAACACCAAATAATGCATGCAGAGCAGAATTAGGCCGATACCCACTAATTATCAAAATCCAGAAAAGAGACGTTTCAATTCTACATCCACCTAAAAGGAAGCGATTCCCAACTTTGCATAACAAAACCATCACCCACAGAGAGATGAACCTGGAGAAGAGTCCCTAAGCCATCTGGTCCTGAGGCTCTGTTCACAAACACACCCCACAGAGCCCCATGACAGCAGCACAATTAGACCCAACCAAATTATGAGAAAACAAAAAGATAATTACTTGACACATTGGAAAGAATTAACAAAAAAACTGAGCAAACTAGAATGCTATTTGGCCCTACACAGAGAGTACACAGTGGCAGAATACCTGACCACTATGACTGACCCAATCTTAAGGAAAGTTTTGACTATGTACAGACTCAGTGAGCATAGCCTTGCTATTGAGAAAGGCAGCCATAGGCTGACCTGGCTCTCAAGAGAAGACAGGCTATGTGCTCACTGCCCACAAAATGAGGTGGAAACTGAGTTGCACTTCCTAACCTCCTGCCCAGTGTATAACCATATTTGAGACACATATTTCCCTCAGATTACACAGATCCACAAAGAATTTGAAAACAAACCCGATTTTGATAAACTCCCATATCTACTGGGTGAAATTCCACAGTGTGCCATCACAGCAGCAAGATTTGTGACCTGTTGCCACAAGAAAAGGTTGACCAGTGAAGAACAAACACTATTGTAAATACAACCCATTTTTATGCTTATTTATTTTTCCTTTTGTACTTTTACCATATGTACATCGTTACAACACTGTAATGACATTTATAATGTCTTTATTGTTTTGAAACTTCTCTATGTGTAATGTTTACTGTTCATTTTATTGTTTATTTCACTTTTGTATATTATCTACTTCACTTGCTTTGGCAATGTTAACATATGTTTCCCATGCCAATAAAGCCCCTTGAATTGAATAAAGCAACCGTTACCAGGGAGAGGGGGAGGGGTGAGAAGATGGGAGAGCCACAACGAATTGAGACAAAACATGAATTTGGACTTACTGCTATTTGCCCATAAAAATGCATTGAATAACAGATTCATACATGGAAAAACTGATTTTTTTTTATAAACAGGTCCTATATCTGAGAAATCAGGTAGTTATTGGTTTAATGTTTACCCATATTTAACCTATTTTTTGGGGCACAAAAACTGCTTCCATATACAGTAACAGTCAAAAATCTGGACACATCTACTCATTCAAGGGTTTATTTTTTTATAAAAAAAAAAAACTATTTTCTACATTGTAGAATACTAGTGAAGACATCAAAACTCTGAAATAACACATATTGAATCATGCAGTAACCAAAACATATTTTATATTTGAGATTCTTCAAAGTAGCCACCGTTTGCCTTGATGACAGCTTTGCACACTCTTGGCATTCTCTCAACCAGCTTCACCTGGAATGCTTTCCAACAGTCTTGAATGAGTTCCCAAAAATAATACAATCATCCTTTTTTATCAGCAGAAATAAACGTCGAGCCATTGTCTGCCAACAGCTGAGAACTGCTAGCTATTTGGCAAGCACAAAAACTGTCCACAACTTCGGGAGTACAGACCCTTAGAAATCAATTGCAGAAATGCTATTGTGGCAGAAATGGCATGTCATTTAGCAGATGCTTTTATCCAAAAAGCACTTATATTTATGTATCCCCAGCAGGAATCAAACCCACAGCCCTTGGCATTGCAAGCGCCATGCTCTAGCAACTGAGCCACAAAGAATCCACAGTCAAAGACAAGAATAATTATTCTGTCAAATATCACATTTTTTATATAGACATAAAAACAGACAAAGACAAAATAAACATAACAATATAAATAACAGTGCAATAAATGAAGAAATAGATTAAAATGCTCCCTCCCTATGGCGCTTGACGCCGCCGGTCGACCAACCACCGATCCTGGCAACCATCATTAGGTACACCTGGACTTCACCACCCTGATTACTGTCCCTTCATATAGCCCTCAGTAGCCTCTGTCATCAGGTAGTATTAGTTGTGGTTACATTCAGTAATCTTCTCCTGTTTTGTATCACCTTCATGTTTATTATTAAACTCACCTTCTGCAACTGCTTCCCTGCGTATATGTTAAATTAATGTACGTTTTACGGTATTCAAGATTTTAAAAGGCTTCTAAAGTTTGGACTTTCCACTTACATTTGACTTGATTTTCCCTAACGAAACATTGATCAACCCCTACAAACTGTCCATTAATTATAATCCACAAATCCAATTTCCTGCTGTGAGAATCAGTGTCAAATGAAGATAGCGCCCCTGTACTATGCATTTCAATGTAGGACTTTTAGCATCCTGAAAGCCCATGGTTGGAGAGGACAGTGATGTCAATTTGTAGACTTTCAGCGATGACTCCCTACTATAATTCCCTCCTGCCAGCTCAATGCCATCTCCGAGTTGTGTCCTGTACCAAAGATGGGAACATCAAGAAGGCAGAGAGAAACAAAAAGAGGAAAGAGGCCAGAGCGAGGGACGAGAGGTGAGAGAGCAGAAGAGAAAGAAAGATGCCAGAGCGAGGGACGAGAGGTGAGAGAGCAGAAGAGAAAGAAAGATACCAGAGCGAGGGACGAGAGGTGAGAGGGCAGAAGAGAAAGAAAGAGGCCAGAGCGAGGGACGAGAGATGAGAGGGCAGAAGAGAAAGAAAAAGAGGCCAGAGCGAGGGACGAGAGGTGAGAGAGCAGAAGAGAAAGAAAGAGGCCAGAGCGAGGGACGAGAGGTGAGAGGGCAGATGAGAAAGAAAGATGCCAGAGGGAGAAAGGAAGGTGATGGAGGTGCGGTGAGAGGAGGGCAGATAAGATGAGAGCAAGAGAAGAGCTAGTGGGTGAGTTATAGAATGAAATAAGATACAGGAAAGAGAAAGTTGTCAAAAACTGACTGAGATATCAGGCCACCACAGACACGGTCATAAACGTTTAAAATGTTAAATAAAACCATCTTGGGTTCACGGCATTCACGTCAACCAGACGTTCATTCCCAGAAATAGTCCTTGTTGCTGGAGGGTGGTTAAGATCACCACCACCCGTCAGTTTCTCATCTGCCGTTGGTATGTTTGTCGGTAGTCCATTGTCATCAAGCGTCTGTGGCACCCAGCCCATGGTCCGGTCCAATTTAGGTGACAGAAGGGCGAGAGGAAGAGAGCCATTCTGACCAGACTTATTCGACCACACTTACATGTATGGTCCCCCTCTGGTTGCAAGGTCATCGGTAGTGATGTTACCTTTGATACCGGAGCATGTGTTGAAATCGAAACAGTTTACATCGAAGCAGTTTGTTGATGTTTGTATCGCTTTATCAGAAGTATGTCATCGTCAATGATGTCCAAAGCTTTGTTTGATCACATGCTTATTCTAACAATGTGTGGAAAAATGCGAGATCCCACTGATTTTGCTGTGGGACACAGACCTACTTTACACATTACTTACAAAATATAGTAATGATTTTGTACATGTAGTTTCGTCTGACTGGTAATTTAGCAGGTAGAGTAGAAAACATTTCAGGACGTGAGGGGAGGTCGAATCCTTTTCAAGACACTATTTTGAAAATTGTTTTATGCAAAACCACACTTTCTGCCCTTTGTTGTTCAATTTAAATTGTATTTAGTACAAGCTTCTGTCTTAAGCATCCTAAATAATGAAATAGATTCAGTTCTTCAAAAAAAAGGAAGCATGATGTAAGATGAGGACCTAGTATTCCAACCGATTGTAGGCTACTGAAGTTAATGACTTACCGCTGTGCCACAGAGTTTATGAAAATAGTGGAGAAGAAAAACATTGATAATCAGACACTGCTATTCATTGCAGATGTCACTAATGTGCATTTTGACCTTATAATGAAGCTCTGACTAATTAACCACTTTTCAGCACAATTTGGTGAAAGCTCCGAAGCCTTCAGAAAGCCTCGGTTTCCCATCACTAGTCATCGGCAGCTGGGTGTGACGGTTGTGTCCACTGCAGTTCGATGTGGCCACTGCAGTTCGATGTGGCCTTCCTCCTCCAGCAGCAGTGAGCTGGGAGCTCCATTAAAATGGGCTCAGGTAACTCGTTAGTCAATCAGGCCCAGGTGTGGAAGACCTGGGCCAACTCCCGTCTCCAAGGAGACCAGTCAAGGGGGAGGAGTCTACAATAAATAAAGTAGGAAACACAAGAGAGAGAAATACAGCAACCCATATAATATTGATGGAAAAGTATAAAATATGGCACACAATATCTTAAAGATCACTGCAAACCAAAGTTAAACAACAAAATGCACAGAAAGGCTGGTACAGACACAGAAACAGAGGCTGCTTTAGACAGGCAGCCTAATTCTGATGGTTTTTTTTTTTACCAATCAGATCAGATCTGAAAAAGAGCTGCTAGATTGAATCCCTGAGCTGACAAGGTAAAAAGCTGTTGTTCTACCCCTGAGTTAACTCACTGTTCCAAGGCTGTCATTGTAAATAAGAATTCCTTCTCAACTAGTTAAATAAATGCAACAACTTCAAAGATTTTGCTGAGTTACAGTTTAGTATCGTGTATGACCACCATTTGCCTCAAGCAGAGCGATACATATCCTTCGCATATCAAATCAAATCAAATGGTATTGGTCACATACACATGGTTAGCAGCTGTTAATGCGAGTGTAGCGAAATGCTTGTGCTTCTAGTTCTGACAATGCAGGTAATCTAACAAATTCACAACAACTACCTTATACACACAAATACACACAAATGTAAAGGGATGAACAAGAACATGTACATATAAATATATTGATGAGCGATGGCCGAGCGGCATAGGCAAGATGCAGTAGATGGTATAGAACACAGTATATACATATGAGATGAGTAATGTAGGACATGTAAACATGATTAAAGTGGTGTTATTTAAAGAGAGTAGTGATACCTCTATGTAAACATGATTAAAGTGGTGTTATTTAAAGTGACTAATGATACCTCTATGTAAACATGATTAAAGTGGTGTTATTTGAAGAGAGTAGTGATACCTCTATGTAAACATGATTAAAGTGGTGTTATTTAAAGTGACTAGTGATACCTCTATGTAAACATGATTAAAGTGGTGTTATTTAAAGTGACTAATGATACCTCTATGTAAACATGATTAAAGTGGTGTTATTTAAAGTGACTAATGATACCTCTATGTAAACATGATTAAAGTGGTGTTATTTAAAGTGACTAGTGATACCTCTATGTAAACATGATTAAAGTGGTGTTATTTAAAGTGACTAGTGATACCTCTATGTAAACATGATTAAAGTGGTGTTATTTAAAGTGACTAGTGATACCTCTATGTAAACATGATTAAAGTGGTGTTATTTAAAGTGACTAGTGATACCTCTATGTAAACATGATTAAAGTGGTGTTATTTAAAGTGACTAGTGATGCCTCTATGTAAACATGATTAAAGTGGTGTTATTTAAAGTGACTAGTGATACCTCTATGTAAACATGATTAAAGTGGTGTTATTTAAAGTGACTCAAATCAAATCAAATCAAATCAAATTTTATTTGTCACATACACATGGTTAGCAGATGTTAATGCGAGTGTAGCGAAATGCTTGTGCTTCTAGTTCCGACAATGCAGTAATAACAAGTAATCTAACTAACAATTCCAAAACTACTGTCTTGTACACAGTGTAAGGGGATAAAGAATATGTACATAAGGATATATGAATGAGTGATGGTACAGAGCAGCATAGGCAAGATACAGTAGATGGTATCGGGTACAGTATGTACAAATGAGATGAGTATGTAAACAAAGTGGCATAGTTTAAAGTGGCTAGTGATACATGTATTACATAAGGATACAGTCGATGATATAGAGTATAGTATATACGTATGCATATGAGATGAATAATGTAGGGTAAGTAACATTTATATAAGGTAGCATTGTTTAAAGTGGCTAGTGATATATTTACATCATTTCCCATCAATTCCCATTATTAAAGTGGCTGGAGTTGAGTCAGTGTCAGTGTGTTGGCAGCAGCCACTCAGTGTTAGTGGTGGCTGTTTAACAGTCTGATGGCCTTGAGATAGAAGCTGTTTTTCAGTCTCTCGGTCCCAGCTTTGATGCACCTGTACTGACCTCGCCTTCTGGATGATAGCGGGGTGAACAGGCAGTGGCTCGGGTGGTTGATGTCCTTGATGATCTTTATGGCCTTCCTGTGACATCGGGTGGTGTAGGTGTCCTGGAGGGCAGGTAGTTTGCCCCCGGTGATGCGTTGTGCAGACCTCACTACCCTCTGGAGAGCCTTACGGTTGAGGGCGGTGCAGTTGCCATACCAGGCGGTGATACAGCCCGCCAGGATGCTCTCGATTGTGCATCTGTAGAAGTTTGTGAGTGCTTTTGGTGACAAGCCGAATTTCTTCAGCCTCCTGAGGTTGAAGAGGCGCTGCTGCGCCTTCTTCACGATGCTGTCTGT
This sequence comes from Oncorhynchus mykiss, assembly GCF_057628025.1. NCBI lineage: Eukaryota > Metazoa > Chordata > Actinopteri > Salmoniformes > Salmonidae > Oncorhynchus > Oncorhynchus mykiss. The sequence continues at coordinate 84,095,640 of NC_143024.1, read as the reverse complement.
GTGAGTGGACCAATTCAGTTTGTCTGTGATGTGTATGCCGAGGAACTTAAAACTTGCTACCCTCTCCACTACTGTTCCAGTAGTGATGCCTCTATGTAAACATGATTAAAGTGGTGTTATTTAAAGAGAGTAGTGATGCCTTTATTAAGTCTGTTTATTTAAGTGGTCAGAGATTTGAGTCTGTATGTTGGCAGCAGCCTCTCTATGTTAGTGATGGCTGTTTAAAAGGCTGATGGCCTTGAGATAGAAGCTGTTTTTCAGTCTCTCGGTCGCAGCTTTGAATCACCTTTACTGACCTCACCTTCTGGATGATAGCGGTGTGAACAGGCAGGATCTCATAACAGAATCTCTGTGCATTCAAATTGCTTTTGTGACCGATCGCCTATATTTGGTCTTATGTAGCAACATTATAAATGGTGTTTTTGACACTGGATAAAAGCAGAGACTCAGAGCTACATAATGGTACATCATACACTGCATTTGAAGAACAACGGGGAAGTAATTCTGCTTTGAAACTTGTAACCTCACTTTTGAGAAAATGGCCTTTGAATATTTTGGTACCTACTGGGGAGCTCTTCTTTGTCTGCATCCATTCGATCACACCGTCTTAAGCTTTAGCTCCACCCATTTATTTAAGGGTTGATCCGAGCAACAACAACAGTCAAGCACCCAAGCTAACTGGCTAACGTTGGCTAGCTTGCTAGCTACTTTCAGACACAAATGAGAGAACAGTTCACTGACCATATTACTCATCCTAGCAGAGCTGGTTATGCTGTTTTTATGTTATTCAGAGCGTTGGTGACTGTAACTGTGCTGCTTGAAGTAATTTAAGCTTTTCCGTTTACTGACACCTGCCATATTCAACGGGTGTTGAGCGTTCGTAAATTCGTCCCTGGGACGGTTTCTGAGCTTCCCTGAGACATTTTCTGACCGTTTGTGCAGAAATTCTTCAGTTGTGCAAACTCACAGTTTCATCAGCTGTAAGGGTGGCTGGTCTCAGACGATTCCGCAGGTGAAGAAGCCGGATGTGGAGGTCTTTGGATGGCATGGTTACACGTGGTCTGCGGTTCTGCACAAATTTTGAGATAAATAAGCTTTTTGTGTGTATGGAAAATATCTGGGGTCTTTTATTTCAGACTATGAAACGAAGGGACAAACACTTAATATGTTGTGTTTATATTTGTTCAGAGTATATAGAGAGATACAAACAACATTGTAAATACCACCAATATTTATCTGTCTATTTATCTACCCCTGCTATTCATACTACAACTATTTGCACATTGCTAAAACAACGATAATAGATAATATAGATGATAATATAACACTTGAAATGTCTCCATCTTTTTGTAACCTTTTTGCATGCAATGTTTACTGTTAAATTCTAATTGTCTCATTTTAGTTTATTTCACTTGCTTAGGAAATGTAAACATATGTTTCCCATGCCAAGAAACAAACCCCAATTAATAGAGAGCGAAACAGAGGGAGATATACACACACTGAGAGAGAGAGAGAGACAGAGAGAGAGAGGCAGAGAGAGAAAGAGAGACAGAGCGAGAGAGACAGAGAGAGAGAGAGAGAGAGAGAGAGAGAGAGAGAGACAGAGAGAGAGAAAGAGAGAGACAGAGAGACAGAGAGAGAGAGAGAGAGAAATAGAGAGAGAGAGAGAGAGAGAGAGAGACAGAGAGAGAGACAGAGAGAGAGAGACAGAGAGACAGAGAGAGAGAGTGTGCTCTGTGCAGTAGCTGACAGCAACTCACACTCCTTGGCTCAGGTGTCAAAGGGGTAAAAGAGGGTGGACCCAAATGAGAGAAATGAATAACCCAGTCAGGTGTGGAAAAGTAGACACATACTGTCCAAGGAGAGGTTTCAATGTGTTATTCTGGATGCAGCTGTGACGACTCCAGAAGAACTGATCCAATTAAAACTTGTAATTGCTCCGCTAATTCCCCCTGTTAATTTCTCCCTGGGTGCGCAGAGGTGGAAGCACAATAGGCAAAACTCTCCTGTCTTCTCTCCTCTCCTCTGCTCTCTCTCTCTCTTTCTGGCTCTTGGAATAGCTCATCTCTGCCCCCCATCCCCGCCAGTACCCCCAACCCATTTCTCTGTGGAGTCTTCAAAACTCTCCTTTGTTTTTTGCCCTTGTCTCAGAATAGGTACTTACCGTACTGCTTCATTTAAGAAAGATGCAGAGAATCAATAGTGTACATGTAGCCTAGTAGTTTTTTGGACGTATTGGTGGGAATTCAGTACAGTTGAAGTCGGAAGTTTACATACACTTAGGTCATTAAAACTTGTTTTTCAACCACTCCACAAATGTCTTGTAAACAAACTATAGTTTTGTCAAGTTGGTTAGGACAACTACTTTGTGCATGACACAAGTCATTTTTACAACAATTGTCCACAGACAGATTATTTCAATTATAATTCACTGTATCACTATTCCAGTGGGTCAGAAGTTTACATACACTAAGTTGACTGTGCCTTTAAACAGCTTGGAAAATTCCAGAAAATTATGTTATGGCTTTAGAAGCTTCTGATAGGCTAATTGACATAATTTGAGTTAATTGAAGGTGTACCTGTGGATGTATTTCGAGGCCTACCTTCAAACTCAGTGCCTCTTTGCTTGACATCATGGGAAAATCAAAAGAAATCAGCCAAGACCTCAGAAAAAAATGGTAAACCTCCACAAGTCTGGTTCATCCTTGGGAGCAATTTCCAAACGCCTGAAGGTACCACGTTCATCTGTACAAACAATAAAACACCACGGGTTAAACAACTATAAACACCACGGGACCACGCAGCCTTCATACCGCTCAGGAGGGAGATGTGTTCTGTCTCCTAGTGATGAACTTACTTTGGTGCGAAAAGTGCAAATCAATCCCAGAACAACTGCAAAAGACCTTGTGAAGATGCTGTTGGAAACAGGTACAAAAGTATCTACATCCACAGTAAAACTAGTCCCATATCGACATAACTTGATAGGCCACTCAGCAAGGAAGAAAACCGCAATAAAAAAGCCAAACTACGGTTTGCAACTGCACATGGGGACAAAGATTGTACTTTTTGGAGAAATGTCCTCTGGTCTGATGAAACAAAAATAGAGCTGTTTGCCATAATGACCATCGTTATGTTTGGAGGAAAAAGGGGAACGCTTGCAAGCCGAAGAACATCATCCCAACCATGAAGCACGGGGGTGGCAGCATCATGTTGTGAAGGTGCGTTGCTGCAGGAAGGACTGGTGCACTTCACAAAAAATATGGCATCATGAGGTAGGAAAATTATGTGGATATATTGAAGCAACATCTCAAGACATCAGTCAGGAAGTTAAAGCTTTGTCGCAAATGGGTCTTCCAAATGGACAATGACCTCAAGCATACTTCCAAAGTTGTGGCAAAATGGCTAAAGGACAACAAAGTCAAGGTATTGGAGTGGCCATCACAAAGACCTGACCTCAATCCTATAGAACATTTGTGGGCAGAACTGAAAAAGCATGTGCAAGCAAGGAGGCCTACAAACCTGATTCTGTTACACCAGCTCTGTCAGGAGGAATGGGCCAAAATATACCCAACTTATTGTGGGAAGCTTGTGGAAAGATACCCGAAACATTTGACCCAAGTTAAACAATTTAAAAGGCAATGCTACCAAATACTAATTG
>NC_143024.1:84039482-84089482 GCF_057628025.1 Oncorhynchus mykiss | reverse complement strand
TGGATGGATGGATGGATGGATACTGTACATATAGATAGATAGATAGATAGATAGATAGATAGATAGATAGATAGATAGATGGATGGATGCTCCAGAACGAATTAACTAGGAGATACCCGACCTCTGCCTACCAGCCTAGCACCTGTCTGTGGTGCTGTGTGTGTCTGTCTCTTTTTCTCTCTGTCGCCCTCCCCTACACACACACACCATTCACACACTTATACACACTCCTGTTAGCTCTCTCTCCTTTGTGGCGTTGTCATCCCAAGGACGCCTGCTATTCAGACTGCAGCTCTCTCAGAGCCCACATCCAAACTGCTGCTGCTGCTCCTGCTGCCCTCAATAATTAGTGTTCAACTAGTGAGAGGCTGCCGCTCGTTGTCCCTCCCTCCCTCCCTCACACACACACACACACACACACACACACACACACACACACACACACACACACACACACACACACACACACACACACACATCAAGATGATAGGGAGGCCTTCCTTTCAACATTCAATCTGCTCTTCCTCTCTCTCCTCTCTTTCCTCTCTCTCTCTCTTTCTCTCTCTCACTCTACTCTCTCTTCTCTCTCTTCTCTCCTGTCATATCTCTCTCTTTCTCTCTCTCTCCCCGCTCTCCTCACTCTCCCCGCTCTCCTCACTCTCCCCGCTCTCCTCACTCTCCTCTCCCCTCTCTCTCCTCTCTTTCCTCTCTCCCCTCTCTCTCCTCTCTTTCTTCTCTCCCTTCTCTCTCCTCTCTTTCCTCTCTCCCCTCTCTCTCCTCTCTTTCCTCTCTCCCTTCTCTCTCCTCTCTTTCTTCTCTCCCTTCTCTCTCCTCTCTTTCCTCTCTCCTCTCTCTCCTCTCTCCCCTCTCTCTCCTCTCTTTCCTCTCTCCTCTCTTTCCTCTCTCCCCTCTCTCTCCTCTCTTTCTTCTCTCCCTTATCTCTCCTCTCTTTCCTCTCTCCTCTCTCTCCTCTCTTTCCTCTCTCCTCTCTCTCCTCACTCTCCCCGCTCTCCTCACTCTCCTCTCCCCTCTCTCTCCTCTCTTTCTTCTCTCCCTTCTCTCTCCTCTCTTTCCTCTCTCCTCTCTCTCCTCTCTCCCCTCTCTCTCCTCTCTTTCCTCTCTCCTCTCTTTCCTCTCCCCTCTCTCTCCTCTCTTTCTTCTCTCCCTTCTCTCTCCTCTCTTTCCTCTCTCCTCTCTCTCCTCTCTCCCCTCTCTCTCCTCTCTCTCCTCTCTCCCCTCTCTCTCCTCTCTTTCCTCTCTCCTCTCTTTCCTCTCTCCCCTCTCTCTCCTCTCTTTCTTCTCTCCCTTCTCTCTCCTCTCTTTCCTCTCTCCTCTCTCTCCTCTCTCCCCTCTCTCTCCTCTCTTTCCTCTCTCCTCTCTTTCCTCTCTCCCCTCTCTCTCCTCTCTTTCTTCTCTCCCTTCTCTCTCCTCTCTTTTCTCTCTCCTCTCTCTCTCCTCTCTTTCTTCTCTCCCTTCTCTCTCCTCTCTTTTCTCTCTCCTCTCTTTCCTCTCTCTCCTCTCTCTCCTCTCTCCCCTCTCTCTCCTCTCTTTCCTCTCTCCTCTCTTTCCTCTCTCCCCTCTCTCTCCTCTCTTTCTTCTCTCCCTTCTCTCTCCTCTCTTTTCTCTCTCCTCTCTCTCTCCTCTCTTTCTTCTCTCCCTTCTCTCCCTTCTCTCTCCTCTCTCTCCTCTCTTTCCTCTCTCTCCTCTCTTTCTTCTCTCCCTTCTCTCTCCTCTCTTTTCTCTCTCCTCTCTTTCCTCTCTCCCCTCTCTCTCCTCTCTTTCTTCTCTCCCTTCTCTCTCCTCTCTTTCCTCTCTCCTCTCTCTCCTCTCTTTCCTCTCTCCCCTCTCTCTCCTCTCTTTCTTCTCTCCCTTCTCTCTCCTCTCTTTTCTCTCTCCTCTCCTCTCTCTCTCCTACTCTTAACATCTGCTGTATTCACTTGGTTGTTTCTGTTATAAACTATATTATAAACGCTTTGGTCCAGAATGCTGATTGGCTGAAACTCTGCTTCCTGTTGTGCGCATGTTGGTAACCAGTTTATAATAGCAATAAGGCACCTCGGGGGTTTATGGTATATGCACAACACAACATGGAGTGCCTGGATACAGCCCTTAGCTGTGGTATAATGGCCATATACCACAACTCCTCAGGCCTTATCGTTTAATTATAAACCAGGTAGTTTGGATACTGGACACTGATTGGCTAAAACAGCATTTAGCCGTGTGTATGTGAGACCGTATACCATGACTACGATGTTTTGCCTTTTCACCTCGATAAAATGGCTACATCAAAAATAGTTTGACATGCCGATGTTCAAAATAAGCATTTATATTAACTTGAGAGAAACCAAAATGAAAAGAACATTGTGAAGCAAACAAATTGTCCACTTACCTGCTTCACTGACTGGTGTGCAGAAAAAGGGCAACATTGTGAGTTTGGGAAAACAACAAAAATGGAGCTGAACGTCATTCTACGGGACTTGTATGGTTCAGGGAGAAACATGAACGCTGAAGAATATAGGATATCAGCTACGCTGGACTCAGAGTCAGAGTGTAGCTGGTTTGAACTGACATATCAACAACCCCCCTCTCAGTTTGATATGGAGTGTATAGAAGGACACCGAATTCCCAACGAGCAACAATGTGTCTGTCGGCGTAATTAAAAAGTTGAGGGAAGAGGGGCGTGACAAAGCTGCCCACCAGTGAACGGCTACATTAGCTAGCTAAATCATTGTAATGTACGCTGACAATATAACCAGTAGCTATGTAGGCCTAACTATTGGTTAACACTATTTTGGCTTATGTTTCAGCTACACAAAAGAGCCAATGGGAGTGAATGCCCTCGCAAAAATGCTGCCAAAGATCTGCAATATAGCTCTCCTGTTGCAGATTTACACAAACCTCCTGTCTTCCAACCACCATGATCCAGTCACTGTCGGGTGACAGAGGCTCGAGAAGTACAGTCCGGCAGAGGACACAGATTCTAAACCTCTCTTCAAAGTTACTGTAGGCCAAACCTGGACGCAGTGGAGCACTATTCTCACTGACAACACAGCAGCAGCTCCCCCAGTTAAAAGAACGGCATGGAGCCAACAAAAGACAACATGGGCAAGCCAACAACAAACAACAACATGGGCAAGCCAACAACAAACAACAACATGGGCAAGCCAACAACAAACGACAACATGGGCAAGCCAACAACAAACGAAAACATGGGCAAGCCAACAACAAACGACAACATGGGCAAGCCAACAACAAACGTCAACATGGGCAAGCCAACAACAAACGACAACATGGGCAAGCCAACAACAAACGACAACATGGGCAAGCCAACAACAAACGTCAACATGGGCAAGCCAACAACAAACGACAACATGGGCAAGCCAACAACAAATGACAACATGGGCAAGCCAACCTATGGGAATCTCCCAATTACACCCAGATGTGATGCAGCTTGGATTTGAACCAGGACTGAAGTGATGCCTCTTGCACTGAGATGCAGTGCACCACTCTGGAAACAAAATATGTTTAAATATACCCCACCCCCTCAGGTCTTACTGTTTAAATATACCCCACCCCCTCAGGTCTTACTGTTTAAATATACCACACCCCCTCAGGTCTTACTGTTTAAATATACCCCACCCCCTCAGGTCTTATTGTTTAAATATACCCCACCCCCTCGGGTCTTACTGTTTAAATATACCCCACCCCCTCAGGTCTTATTGTTTAAATATACCCCACCCCCTCAGGTCTTACTGTTTAAATATACCCCACCCCCTCAGGTCTTACTGTTTAAATATACCCCACCCCCTCAGGTCTTACTGTTTAAATATACCCCACCCCCTCGGGTCTTATTGTTTAAATATACCCCACCCCCTCAGGTCTTACTGTTTAAATATACCCCACCCCCTCGGGTCTTATTGTTTAAATATACCCCACCCCCTCAGGTCTTATTGTTTAAATATACCCCACCCCCTCAGGTCTTACTGTTTAAATATACCCCACCCCCACAGGCCTTATTGTTTAAATATACCACACCCCCTCAGGTCTTATTGTTTAAATATGCTCCACCCCCTCAGGTCTTATTGTTTAATTATACACTATATATGTTGTTGCTCCCTATCAGAATTATTCTCAGTGTATTAAGTGGAAGATTAGGGAAGAATAAGAGTGCTATAAGAGAGTAGAGGCAGTGCAATCTAGTGGTGTTACAGAGTAAGATGTTCGCATGGAGTCAGAGTTATAGTTCAAATGGTCTCTGAAAGAGGTTGATGAGACAGACAGGGGTAGCAGGCATCTCTAACTTCTGTTTTAGACTAACTGACAAGCTCATGAACATATGGCTGACACACACAGACCTCCCTCCCTACCTCTCACCAAGGCTCTCGTCGACCTTCTCTCCTGCCGGGTCTGGTGCTATACAGCTGATTTATTCAAAAGGGACGAAGCTCTCATTCAATTTTCTCCATATTCATAAGCATCAGTTCGTTTGGTTTCTCACCCGCTCTCATTTCCCCTTTCAGTTCTAAATTAAAGGTACAGGGTTGAGCCAGGCCTTTCATCATGGGGTGGAGAGGAGGGGAGGAGGAGAGAAGGGGTGGCCGGCTCACTCAGAACACCACTCTGTATTTATTACCCACCCCACCTTCACCCCCACCACCACCCCTCCAAACTGTAAAGACCAGGGGTTGGTAGCCTCCAAACTCACTCAGCCCCCACCCTCAACCCTTCACCCTCCTCCTCCCCTTCTCCCCTCTTCCACCCATGGCACCTGGCGAAAATGATTCATTAATTCAAATTGCAGCGTTTTGATAAGCAGCAGTTCAAAGACATCGGCAGGGAAGAGAGAAGTGGGGCAAGAGGAGGATAGAGGAAAGGGGAGAAGAGAGAAAAGGGAGAAAGGAGAGGGAAGAAAGAGAAAAAAATAAGATGTGAACAGACAGGAGAGTGCTGAGGAGGATGAGAGGAGAGGAGAGGAGAGGGGACAGGAGAGTGCTGAGGAGGAGGAGAGGAGAGAAGAGAGGACAGGAGAGTGCTGAGGAGGAGGAGAGGAGAGAAGAGAGGACAGGATAGTGCTGAGGAGGAGGAGAGGAGAGAGGACAGGAGAGTGCTGAGGAGGAGGAGAGCCGAAGGGGGAGAGGAGAGAGGTCAGGAGAGTGCTGAGGAGGTGGAAAGGAGAGGAGAGAAGAGAGAGGACAGGAGAGTGCTGAGGAGGAGGAGATGAGAGGAGAGAGGAGAGAGGACAGGAGAGTGCTGAGGAGGATGAGATGAGAGGAGAGAGGAGAGAGGACAGGAGAGTGCTGAGGAGGAGGAGAGGAGAGAGGAGAAAGGACAGGAGAGTGCTGGAGAGGAGAGAGGAGATAGGACAGGAGAGTGCTGAGGAGGAGGAGAGGAGAGAGGAGAGAGGACAGGAGAGTGCTGAGGAGAAGGAGAGGAGAAGGAGGAAAGGAGAGTGGACAGGAGAGTGCTGAGGAGGAGGAGGAGAGAAGCGGAGAGAGGAGAGAGGACAGGAGAGTGCTGAGGAGGACGAGAGGAGAGGATAGAGGACAGGAGAGTGCTGAGGAGGAGGAGAGGAGAGAGGAAAGAGGACAGGAGAGTGCTGAGGAGAAGGAGAGGAGAAGGAGGAGAGGAGAGAGGAGAGGAAAGTGCTGAGGAGGAGGAGAGGAGAGAGGAGAGAGGACAGGAGTGTGCTGAGGAGGACGAGATGAGAGGAGAGAGGAGAGAAGACAGGAGAGTGCTGAGGAGGAGGAGAGGATAGAGGAGAAAGGACAGGAGAGTGCTGAGGAGGAGGGGAGGAGAGAAGAGAGGAGAGAGGACAGGAGAGTGCTGAGGAGGAGAGGAGAGAGGAGAGAGGAGAGAGGACAGGAGAGTGCTGAGGAGAAGGAGAGGAGGAGGAGGAGAGGAGAGAGGACAGGAGAGTGCTGAGGAGGAGGAGGAGAGAAGCGGAGAGAGGAGAGAGGACAGGAGAGTGCTGAGGAGGACGAGAGGAGAGGATAGAGGACAGGAGAGTGCTGAGGAGGAGGAGAGGAGAGAGGAGAGAGGAGAGAGGAGAGAGGACAGGAGAGTGCTGAGGAGGAGGAGGAGAGAAGCGGAGAGAGGGCCAGAGAGTGCTGAGGAGGAGGAAAGGAGAAGGGGGAGAGGAGAGAGGAGAAGAGAGAGGACAGGAGAGTGCTGAGGAGGAGGAGAGGACAGGAGAGGAGAGGAGAGAGGAGAGGAGAGGAGAGGAGAGATGACAGGAGAGTGCTGAGGAGGAGGAGAGGAGAAGGGGGAGAGGAGAGAAGACAGGAAAGTGCTGAGTAGGAGGAGAGGAGAGGAGAGAGGAGAGGAGAGAGTATAGGAGAGTATTAATGAGGAGGAGAGGAGAGAAGAGGAGAGAGGAGAGAGGACAGGAGAGTGCTGAGGAGGAGGAGAGGAGAAGGAGTAGAGGACAGAGGACAGGAGAGTGCCGATGAGGGCGAGAGGAGAGGAGAGGAGAGGAGGAGGAGCGGAGAAGGAGGAGAGGAGAGAGGACAGGACAGTGCTGAGGAGGAGGAGAGGAGAGAGTATAGGAGAGTGCTAATGAGGAGGAGAGGAGAGGAGAGTAGGGGAGCGGAGAGGAGAGGAGAAGAGAGGAGAGGAGAGGAGAGGAGACAGAAGACAGGAGAGTGCTAATGAGGAGGAGAGGAGAGGAGAGGAGAGGAGAGGAGATGAGAGGAGAGGAGACAGGTGAGTGCTGAGGAGGAGGAGAGGAGAAGGGGGAGAGGAGAGAGGACAAGAGAGTGCTGAGGAGGAGGAGGAGAGTAGAGAGGACAGGAGAGTACTGAGGAGGAGAGAGGAGAGAGAACAAGAGAGTGCTGAGGAGGAGGAGAGGAGAGTAGAGAGGACAGGAGAGTGCCTAGGAGGATGAGAGGAGAGAGGACAGGAGAGTGCTGAGGAGGAGCAGAGGAGAGGAGAGAGGAGAGGGGACAGGAGAGTGCTGAGGAGGAGGAGAGGAGAGAGGAAAGATGAGTGCTGGGAAGGAGGAGAAGGAGGTGAGAGGACAGGTGAGTGCTGAGGAGGAGGAGAGGAGAAGTGGGAGAGGAGAGAGGATACATTAAATCTGAGGAAGAGGAGGGGAGAAGAGAGAGGACAGGAGAGTGCTGAGGAGGAGGAGAGGAGAAGGAGGAGAGGAGAGAGGACTGGAGAGTGCTGAGGAAGAGGAGAGGACAGGAGAGAGGAGAGAGGACAGGAGAGTGCTGAAGAAGAGGAGAGGAGAAGGAGGATGAGGAGAGGAGAGAGGACAGGAGAATGCTGAGGAGGACGAGAGGAGACGAGAGAGGACAGGAGAGTGCTTAGGGGGACAAGAGGAGAAGGAGGGAGAAGAGAGGACAGAGAAGGCAGAGTGAAAGTAATCTAAAGAGTACACTTTTTGTAATGTAATCATTACTTAATTTACTTTTATCCAAGTTTATACATTTTATGTATCTTTAAAATTGAACCAGTAGGCCTACAGTCACTGTTTTTCACTGTAGTCCTGTATATACACCTGTAGTCCTGTTCCACCTGTAGGAGGCCCTGCCAGGACAATGGACTTGTAGTCCTGTTCCACCTGTAGGAGGCCCTGCCAGGCCCTGCCAGGACATTGCACTTGTAGTCCTGTTCCACCTGTAGGAGGCCCTGCCAGGACAATGAACTTGTAGTCCTCTTCCACCTGTAGGAGGCCCTGCCAGGACAATACACCTGTAGTCCTGTTCCACCTGTAGGAGGCCCTGCCAGGACAATGAATTTGTAGTCCTGTTCCACCTGTAGGAGGCCCTGCCAGGACAATGAACTTGTAGTCCTCTTCCACCTGTAGGAGGCCCTGCCAGGACAATACACCTGTAGTCCTGTTCCACCTGTAGGAGGCCCTGCCAGGCCCTGCCAGGACAATACACCTGTAGTCCTGTTCCACCTGTAGGAGGCCCTGCCAGGCCCTGCCAGGACAATGGACTTGTAGTCCTGTTCCACCTGTAGGAGGCCCTGCCAGGACAATGAACTTGTAGTCCTGTTCCACCTGTAGGAGGCCCTGCCAGGCCCTGCCAGGACAAGGCACTTGTAGTACTGTTCCACCTGTAGGAGGCCCTGCCAGGCCCTGCCAGGACAATGGACTTGTAGTCCTGTTCCACCTGTAGGAGGCCCTGCCAGTACAATTAACTTGTAGTCCTGTTCCACCTGTAGGAGGCCCTGCCAGGCCCTGCCAGGACAATGGACTTGTAGTCCTGTTCCACCTGTAGGAGGCCCTGCCAGGACAATTAACTTGTAGTCCTGTTCCACCTGTAGGAGGCACAGCCAGGCCCTGCCAGGACAATGAACTTGTAGTCCTGTTCCACCTGTAGGAGGCCCTGCCAGGCCCTGCCAGGACAATGCACTTGTAGTCCTGTTCCACCTGTAGGAGGCCCTGCCAGGCCCTGCCAGGACAATACACCTGTAGTCCTGTTCCACCTGTAGGAGGCCCTGCCAGGCCCTGCCAGGACAATACACCTGTAGAACTGTTCCACCTGTAGGAGGCCCTGCCAGGCCCTGCAAGGACAATGGACTTGTAGTCCTGTTCCACCTGTAGGAGGCCCTGCCAGGACAATGAACTTGTAGTCCTGTTCCACCTGTAGGAGGCCCTGCCAGGCTCTGCCAGGACAATGAACTTGTAGTCCTGTTCCACCTGTAGGAGGCCCTGCCAGGACAATGAACTTGTAGTCCTGTTCCACCTGTAGGAGGCCCTGCCAGGCCCTGCCAGGACAATGGACTTGTAGTCCTGTTCCACCTGTAGGAGGCCCTGCCAGGACAATGAACTTGTAGTCCTGTTCCACCTGTAGGAGGCCCTGCCAGGCCCTGCCAGGACAATGCACTTGTAGTCCTGTTCCACCTGTAGGAGGCCCTGCCAGGCCCTGCCAGGACAATGGACTTGTAGTCCTGTTCCACCTGTAGGAGGCCCTGCCAGGACAATGAACTTGTAGTCCTGTTCCACCTGTAGGAGGCCCTGCCAGGCCCTGCCAGGACAATGAACTTGTAGTCCTGTTCCACCTGTAGGAGGCCCTGCCAGGCCCTGCCAGGACAATGAACTTGTAGTCCTGTTCCACCTGTAGGAGTCCCTGTCAGGACAATACACCTGTAGTCCTGTTCCACCTGTAGGAGGCCCTGCCAGGCCCTGCCAGGACAATGGACTTGTAGTCCTGTTCCACCTGTAGGAGGCCCTGCCAAGCCCTGCCAGGACAAGGCACTTGTAGTCCTGTTCCACCTGTAGGAGGCCCTGCCAAGCCCTGCCAGGACAAGGCACTTGTAGTACTGTTCCACCTGTAGGAGGCCCTGCCAGGCCCTGCCAGGACAATGGACTTGTAGTCCTGTTCCACCTGTAGGAGGCCCTGCCAGTACAATGAACTTGTAGTCCTGTTCCACCTGTAGGAGGCCCTGCCAGGCCCTGCCAGGACAATGGACTTGTAGTCCTGTTCCACCTGTAGGAGGCCCTGCCAGGACAATTAACTTGTAGTCCTGTTCCACCTGTAGGAGGCACAGCCAGAACCTGCCAGGACAATGAACTTGTAGTCATGTTCCACCTGTAAGAGGCCTTGCCAGGACTATGAATTTGTAGTCCTGTTCCACCTGTAGGAGGCCCTGCCAGGACAATGAACTTGTAGTCCTGTTCCACCTGTAGGAGGCCCTGCCAGGCCCTGCCAGGACAATGGACTTGTAGTCCTGTTCCACCTGTAGGAGGCCCTGCCAGGACAATGAACTTGTAGTCCTGTTCCACCTGTAGGAGGCCCTGCCAGGACAATACACCTGTAGTCCTATTCCACCTGTAGGAGGCCCTGCCAGGACAATGAACTTGTAGTCCTGTTCCACCTGTAGGAGGCCCTGCCAGGACAATACACCTGTAGTCCTGTTCCACCTGTAGGAGGCCCTGCCAGGACAATGAACTTGTAGTCCTGTTCCACCTGTAAGAGGCCCTGCCAGGACAATGAACTTGTAGTCCTGTTCCACCTGTAGGAGGCCCTGCCAGTACAATGAACTTGTAGTCCTGTTCCACCTGTAGGAGGCCCTGCCAGGCCCTGCCAGGACAATGGACTTGTAGTCCTGTTCCACCTGTAGGAGGCCCTGCCAGGACAATTAACTTGTAGTCCTGTTCCACCTGTAGGAGGCACAGCCAGAACCTGCCAGGACAATGAACTTGTAGTCCTGTTCCACCTGTAAGAGGCCTTGCCAGGACTATGAATTTGTAGTCCTGTTCCACCTGTAGGAGGCCCTGCCAGGACAATGAACTTGTAGTCCTGTTCCACCTGTAGGAGGCCCTGCCAGGCCCTGCCAGGACAATGGACTTGTAGTCCTGTTCCACCTGTAGGAGGCCCTGCCAGGACAATGAACTTGTAGTCCTGTTCCACCTGTAGGAGGCCCTGCCAGGACAATACACCTGTAGTCCTATTCCACCTGTAGGAGGCCCTGCCAGGACAATGAACTTGTAGTCCTGTTCCACCTGTAGGAGGCCCTGCCAGGACAATACACCTGTAGTCCTGTTCCACCTGTAGGAGGCCCTGCCAGGACAATGAACTTGTAGTCCTGTTCCACCTGTAAGAGGCCCTGCCAGGACAATGAACTTGTAGTCCTGTTCCACCTGTAGGAGGCCCTGCCAGGACAATGAACTTGTAGTCCTGTTCTACCTGTAGGAGGCCCTGCCAGGCCCTGCCAGGACAATGGACTTGTAGTCCTGTTCCACCTGTAGGAGGCCCTGTCAGGCCCTGCCAGGACAATACACCTGTAGTCCTGTTCTACCTGTAGGAGGCCCTGCCAGGCCCTGCCAGGACAATGAACTTGTAGTCCTGTTCCACCTGTAGGAGGCCCTGCCAGGCCCTGCCAGGACAATGAACTTGTAGTCCTGTTCTACCTGTAGGAGGCCCTGCCAGGACAATGAACTTGTAGTCCTGTTCCATCTGTAGGAGGCCCTGCCAGGGCAATACACTTGTAGTCCTGTTCCACCTGTAGGGGGCCCTGCCAGGCCCTGCCAGGACAATACACCTGTAGTCCTGTTCTACCTGTAGGAGGCCCTGCCAGGCCCTGCCAGGACAATGAACTTGTAGTCCTGTTCCACCTGTAGGAGGCCCTGCCAGGACAATGAACTTGTAGCCCTTTTCCACCTGTAGGAGGCCCTGCCAGGACAATAGACTTGAAGTCCTGTTCCACCTGTAGGAGGCCCTGCCAGGCCCTGCCAGGACAATGGACTTGTAGTCCTGTTCCAACTGTAGGAGGCCCTGCCAGGCCCTGCCAGGACAATGAACTTGTAGTCCTGTTCTACCTGTAGGAGGCCCTGCCAGGACAATACACCTGTAGTCCTGTTCTACCTGTAGGAGGCCCTGCCAGGACAATGAACTTGTAGTCCTCTTCCACCTGTAGGAGGCCCTGCCAGGACAATGGACTTGTAGTCCTGTTCCACCTGTAGGAGGCCCTGCCAGGCCCTGCCAGGACAGTGAACTTGTAGTCCTGTTCTACCTGTAGGATGCCCTGCCAGGACAATGAACTTGTAGTCCTGTTCCACCTGTAGGAGGCCCTGCCAGGACAATGGACTTGTAGTCCTGTTCCACCTGTAGGAGGCCCTGCCAGGCCCTGCCAGGACAATGAACTTGTAGTCCTGTTCCACCTGTAGGAGGCCCTGCCAGGCCCTGCCAGGACAATGAACTTGTAGTCCTGTTCCACCTGTAGGAGGCCCTGCCAGGACAATGAACTTGTAGTCCTGTTCCACCTGTAGGAGGCCCTTCCAGGCCCTGCCAGGACAATGGACTTGTAGTCCTGTTCCACCTGTAGGAGGCCCTGCCAGGACAATGAACTTGTAGTCCTGTTCCACCTGTAGGAGGCCCTGCCAGGCCCTGCCAGGACAATGAACTTGTAGTCCTGTTCCACCTGTAGGAGGCCCTGCCAGGACAATGAACTTGTAGTCCTGTTCCACCTGTAGGAGGCCCTGCCAGGACAATGAACTTGTAGTCCTGTTCCACCTGTAGGAGGCCCTGCCAGGCCCTGCCAGGACAATGCACTTGTAGTCCTGTTCCACCTGTAGGAGGCCCTGCCAGGCCCTGCCAGGACAATGGACTTGTAGTCCTGTTCCACCTGTAGGAGGCCCTGCCAGGACAATGAACTTGTAGTCCTGTTCCACCTGTAGGAGGCCCTGCCAGGCCCTGCCAGGACAATGAACTTGTAGTCCTGTTCCACCTGTAGGAGTCCCTGTCAGGACAATACACCTGTAGTCCTGTTCCACCTGTAGGAGGCCCTGCCAGGCCCTGCCAGGACAATGGACTTGTAGTCCTGTTCCACCTGTAGGAGGCCCTGCCAAGCCCTGCCAGGACAAGGCACTTGTAGTCCTGTTCCACCTGTAGGAGGCCCTGCCAAGCCCTGCCAGGACAAGGCACTTGTAGTACTGTTCCACCTGTAGGAGGCCCTGCCAGGCCCTGCCAGGACAATGGACTTGTAGTC
Source organism: Oncorhynchus mykiss (assembly GCF_057628025.1). Classification (NCBI taxonomy): domain Eukaryota; kingdom Metazoa; phylum Chordata; class Actinopteri; order Salmoniformes; family Salmonidae; genus Oncorhynchus; species Oncorhynchus mykiss. The sequence goes on along the minus strand of NC_143024.1, from coordinate 84,077,041 downwards.
CTGTTCCACCTGTAGGAGGCCCTGCCAGTACAATGAACTTGTAGTCCTGTTCCACCTGTAGGAGGCCCTGCCAGGCCCTGCCAGGACAATGGACTTGTAGTCCTGTTCCACCTGTAGGAGGCCCTGCCAGGACAATTAACTTGTAGTCCTGTTCCACCTGTAGGAGGCACAGCCAGAACCTGCCAGGACAATGAACTTGTAGTCATGTTCCACCTGTAAGAGGCCTTGCCAGGACTATGAATTTGTAGTCCTGTTCCACCTGTAGGAGGCCCTGCCAGGACAATGAACTTGTAGTCCTGTTCCACCTGTAGGAGGCCCTGCCAGGCCCTGCCAGGACAATGGACTTGTAGTCCTGTTCCACCTGTAGGAGGCCCTGCCAGGACAATGAACTTGTAGTCCTGTTCCACCTGTAGGAGGCCCTGCCAGGACAATACACCTGTAGTCCTATTCCACCTGTAGGAGGCCCTGCCAGGACAATGAACTTGTAGTCCTGTTCCACCTGTAGGAGGCCCTGCCAGGACAATACACCTGTAGTCCTGTTCCACCTGTAGGAGGCCCTGCCAGGACAATGAACTTGTAGTCCTGTTCCACCTGTAAGAGGCCCTGCCAGGACAATGAACTTGTAGTCCTGTTCCACCTGTAGGAGGCCCTGCCAGTACAATGAACTTGTAGTCCTGTTCCACCTGTAGGAGGCCCTGCCAGGCCCTGCCAGGACAATGGACTTGTAGTCCTGTTCCACCTGTAGGAGGCCCTGCCAGGACAATTAACTTGTAGTCCTGTTCCACCTGTAGGAGGCACAGCCAGAACCTGCCAGGACAATGAACTTGTAGTCCTGTTCCACCTGTAAGAGGCCTTGCCAGGACTATGAATTTGTAGTCCTGTTCCACCTGTAGGAGGCCCTGCCAGGACAATGAACTTGTAGTCCTGTTCCACCTGTAGGAGGCCCTGCCAGGCCCTGCCAGGACAATGGACTTGTAGTCCTGTTCCACCTGTAGGAGGCCCTGCCAGGACAATGAACTTGTAGTCCTGTTCCACCTGTAGGAGGCCCTGCCAGGACAATACACCTGTAGTCCTATTCCACCTGTAGGAGGCCCTGCCAGGACAATGAACTTGTAGTCCTGTTCCACCTGTAGGAGGCCCTGCCAGGACAATACACCTGTAGTCCTGTTCCACCTGTAGGAGGCCCTGCCAGGACAATGAACTTGTAGTCCTGTTCCACCTGTAAGAGGCCCTGCCAGGACAATGAACTTGTAGTCCTGTTCCACCTGTAGGAGGCCCTGCCAGGACAATGAACTTCTAGTCCTGTTCTACCTGTAGGAGGCCCTGCCAGGCCCTGCCAGGACAATGGACTTGTAGTCCTGTTCCACCTGTAGGAGGCCCTGTCAGGCCCTGCCAGGACAATACACCTGTAGTCCTGTTCTACCTGTAGGAGGCCCTGCCAGGCCCTGCCAGGACAATGAACTTGTAGTCCTGTTCCACCTGTAGGAGGCCCTGCCAGGCCCTGCCAGGACAATGAACTTGTAGTCCTGTTCTACCTGTAGGAGGCCCTGCCAGGACAATGAACTTGTAGTCCTGTTCCATCTGTAGGAGGCCCTGCCAGGGCAATACACTTGTAGTCCTGTTCCACCTGTAGGGGGCCCTGCCAGGCCCTGCCAGGACAATACACCTGTAGTCCTGTTCTACCTGTAGGAGGCCCTGCCAGGCCCAGCCAGGACAATGAACTTGTAGTCCTGTTCCACCTGTAGGAGGCCCTGCCAGGACAATGAACTTGTAGCCCTTTTCCACCTGTAGGAGGCCCTGCCAGGACAATAGACTTGAAGTCCTGTTCCACCTGTAGGAGGCCCTGCCAGGCCCTGCCAGGACAATGGACTTGTAGTCCTGTTCCAACTGTAGGAGGCCCTGCCAGGCCCTGCCAGGACAATGAACTTGTAGTCCTGTTCTACCTGTAGGAGGCCCTGCCAGGACAATACACCTGTAGTCCTGTTCTACCTGTAGGAGGCCCTGCCAGGACAATGAACTTGTAGTCCTCTTCCACCTGTAGGAGGCCCTGCCAGGACAATGGACTTGTAGTCCTGTTCCACCTGTAGGAGGCCCTGCCAGGCCCTGCCAGGACAGTGAACTTGTAGTCCTGTTCTACCTGTAGGAGGCCCTGCCAGGACAATGAACTTGTAGTCCTGTTCCACCTGTAGGAGGCCCTGCCAGGACAATGGACTTGTAGTCCTGTTCCACCTGTAGGAGGCCCTGCCAGGCCCTGCCAGGACAATGAACTTGTAGTCCTGTTCCACCTGTAGGAGGCCCTGCCAGGCCCTGCCAGGACAATGAACTTGTAGTCCTGTTCCACCTGTAGGAGGCCCTGCCAGGACAATGAACTTGTAGTCCTGTTCCACCTGTAGGAGGCCCTTCCAGGCCCTGCCAGGACAATGGACTTGTAGTCCTGTTCCACCTGTAGGAGGCCCTGCCAGGACAATGAACTTGTAGTCCTGTTCCACCTGTAGGAGGCCCTGCCAGGCCCTGCCAGGACAATGAACTTGTAGTCATGTTCCACCTGTAGGAGGCCCTGCCAGGACAATGAACTTGTAGTCCTGTTCCACCTGTAGGAGGCCCTGCCAGGACAATGAACTTGTAGTCCTGTTCCACCTGTAGGAGGCCCTGCCAGGCCCTGCCAGGACAATGCACTTGTAGTCCTGTTCCACCTGTAGGAGGCCCTGCCAGGCCCTGCCAGGACAATGGACTTGTAGTCCTGTTCCACCTGTAGGAGGCCCTGCCAGGACAATGAACTTGTAGTCCTGTTCCACCTGTAGGAGGCCCTGCCAGGCCCTGCCAGGACAATGAACTTGTAGTCCTGTTCCACCTGTAGGAGTCCCTGTCAGGACAATACACCTGTAGTCCTGTTCCACCTGTAGGAGGCCCTGCCAGGCCCTGCCAGGACAATGGACTTGTAGTCCTGTTCCACCTGTAGGAGGCCCTGCCAAGCCCTGCCAGGACAAGGCACTTGTAGTCCTGTTCCACCTGTAGGAGGCCCTGCCAAGCCCTGCCAGTACAAGGCACTTGTAGTACTGTTCCACCTGTAGGAGGCCCTGCCAGGCCCTGCCAGGACAATGGACTTGTAGTCCTGTTCCACTTGTAGGAGGCCCTGCCAGTACAATGAACTTGTAGTCCTGTTCCACCTGTAGGAGGCCCTGCCAGGCCCTGCCAGGACAATGGACTTGTAGTCCTGTTCCACCTGTAGGAGGCCCTGCCAGGACAATTAACTTGTAGTCCTGTTCCACCTGTAGGAGGCACAGCCAGAACCTGCCAGGACAATGAACTTGTAGTCCTGTTCCACCTGTAAGAGGCCTTGCCAGGACTATGAATTTGTAGTCCTGTTCCACCTGTAGGAGGCCCTGCCAGGACAATGAACTTGTAGTCCTGTTCCACCTGTAGGAGGCCCTGCCAGGCCCTGCCAGGACAATGGACTTGTAGTCCTGTTCCACCTGTAGGAGGCCCTGCCAGGACAATGAACTTGTAGTCCTGTTCCACCTGTAGGAGGCCCTGCCAGGACAATACACCTGTAGTCCTATTCCACCTGTAGGAGGCCCTGCCAGGACAATGAACTTGTAGTCCTGTTCCACCTGTAGGAGGCCCTGCCAGGACAATACACCTGTAGTCCTGTTCCACCTGTAGGAGGCCCTGCCAGGACAATGAACTTGTAGTCCTGTTCCACCTGTAGGAGGCCCTGCCAGTAAAATGAACTTGTAGTCCTGTTCCACCTGTAGGAGGCCCTGCCAGGCCCTGCCAGGACAATGGACTTGTAGTCCTGTTCCACCTGTAGGAGGCCCTGCCAGGACAATTAACTTGTAGTCCTGTTCCACCTGTAGGAGGCACAGCCAGAACCTGCCAGGACAATGAACTTGTAGTCCTGTTCCACCTGTAAGAGGCCTTGCCAGGACTATGAATTTGTAGTCCTGTTCCACCTGTAGGAGGCCCTGCCAGGACAATGAACTTGTAGTCCTGTTCCACCTGTAGGAGGCCCTGCCAGGCCCTGCCAGGACAATGGACTTGTAGTCCTGTTCCACCTGTAGGAGGCCCTGCCAGGACAATGAACTTGTAGTCCTGTTCCACCTGTAGGAGGCCCTGCCAGGACAATACACCTGTAGTCCTATTCCACCTGTAGGAGGCCCTGCCAGGACAATGAACTTGTAGTCCTGTTCCACCTGTAGGAGTCCCTGTCAGGACAATACACCTGTAGTCCTGTTCCACCTGTAGGAGGCCCTGCCAGGCCCTGCCAGGACAATGGACTTGTAGTCCTGTTCCACCTGTAGGAGGCCCTGCCAAGCCCTGCCAGGACAAGGCACTTGTAGTCCTGTTCCACCTGTAGGAGGCCCTGCCAAGCCCTGCCAGGACAAGGCACTTGTAGTACTGTTCCACCTGTAGGAGGCCCTGCCAGGCCCTGCCAGGACAATGGACTTGTAGTCCTGTTCCACCTGTAGGAGGCCCTGCCAGTACAATGAACTTGTAGTCCTGTTCCACCTGTAGGAGGCCCTGCCAGGCCCTGCCAGGACAATGGACTTGTAGTCCTTTTCCACCTGTAGGAGGCCCTGCCAGGACAATTAACTTGTAGTCCTGTTCCACCTGTAGGAGGCACAGCCAGAACCTGCCAGGACAATGAACTTGTAGTCCTGTTCCACCTGTAAGAGGCCTTGCCAGGACTATGAATTTGTAGTCCTGTTCCACCTGTAGGAGGCCCTGCCAGGACAATGAACTTGTAGTCCTGTTCCACCTGTAGGAGGCCCTGCCAGGCCCTGCCAGGACAATGGACTTGTAGTCCTGTTCCACCTGTAGGAGGCCCTGCCAGGACAATTAACTTGTAGTCCTGTTCCACCTGTAGGAGGCCCTGCCAGGACAATACACCTGTAGTCCTATTCCACCTGTAGGATGCCCTGCCAGGACAATGAACTTGTAGTCCTGTTCCACCTGTAGGAGGCCCTGCCAGGACAATACACCTGTAGTCCTGTTCCACCTGTAGGAGGCCCTGCCAGGACAATGAACTTGTAGTCCTGTTCCACCTGTAAGAGGCCCTGCCAGGACAATGAACTTGTAGTCCTGTTCCACCTGTAGGAGGCCCTGCCAGTACAATGAACTTGTAGTCCTGTTCCACCTGTAGGAGGCCCTGCCAGGCCCTGCCAGGACAATGGACTTGTAGTCCTGTTCCACCTGTAGGAGGCCCTGCCAGGACAATGAACTTGTAGTCCTTTTCCACCTGTAGGAGGCCCTGCCAGGACAATACACTTGTAGTCCTGTTCCACCTGTAGGAGGCCCTGCCAGGCCCTGCCAGGACAATGAACTTGTAGTCCTGTTCTACCTGTAGGAGGCCCTGCCAGGACAATACACCTGTAGTCCTGTTCTACCTGTAGGAGGCCCTGCCAGGACAATGAACTTGTAGTCCTGTTCCACCTGTAGGAGGCCCTGCCAGGACAATGGACTTGTAGTCCTGTTCCACCTGTAGGAGGCCCTGCCAGGCCCTGCCAGGACAATGAACTTGTAGTCCTGTTCCACCTGTAGGAGGCCCTGCCAGGCCCTGCCAGGACAATGAACTTGTAGTCCTGTTCCACCTGTAGGAGGCCCTGCCAGGACAATGAACTTGTAGTCCTGTTCCACCTGTAGGAGGCCCTGCCAGGCCCTGCCAGGACAATGGACTTGTAGTCCTGTTCCACCTGTAGGAGGCCCTGCCAGGACAATGAACTTGTAGTCCTGTTCCACCTGTAGGAGGCCCTGCCAGGACAATACACCTGTAGTCCTACTCCACCTGTAGGAGGCCCTGCCAGGACAATGAACTTGTAGTCCTGTTCCACCTGTAGGAGGCCCTGCCAGGCCCTGCCAGGACAATGGACTTGTAGTCCTGTTCCACCTGTAGGAGGCCCTGCCAGGACAATTAACTTGTAGTCCTGTTCCACCTGTAGGAGGCACAGCCAGAACCTGCCAGGACAATGAACTTGTAGTCCTGTTCCACCTGTAAGAGGCCTTGCAAGGACTATGAATTTGTAGTCCTGTTCCACCTGTAGGAGGCCCTGCCAGGACAATGAACTTGTAGTCCTGTTCCACCTGTAGGAGGCCCTGCCAGGCCCTGCCAGGACAATGGACTTGTAGTCCTGTTCCACCTGTAGGAGGCCTTGCCAGGACAATGAACTTGTAGTCCTGTTCCACCTGTAGGAGGCCCTGCCAGGACAATACACCTGTAGTCCTATTCCACCTGTAGGAGGCCCTGCCAGGACAATGAACTTGTAGTCCTGTTCCACCTGTAGGAGGCCCTGCCAGGACAATACACCTGTAGTCCTGTTCCACCTGTAGGAGGCCCTGCCAGGACAATGAACTTGTAGTCCTGTTCCACCTGTAGGAGGCCCTGCCAGGACAATGAACTTGTAGTCCTGTTCCACCTGTAAGAGGCCCTGCCAGGACAATGAACTTGTAGTCCTGTTCCACCTGTAGGAGGCCCTGCCAGGACAATGAACTTGTAGTCCTGTTCTACCTGTAGGAGGCCCTGCCAGGCCCTGCCAGGACAATGGACTTGTAGTCCTGTTCCACCTGTAGGAGGCCCTTTCAGGCCCTGCCAGGACAATACACCTGTAGTCCTGTTCTACCTGTAGGAGGCCCTGCCAGGCCCTGCCAGGACAATGAACTTGTAGTCCTGTTCCACCTGTAGGAGGCCCTGCCAGGCCCTGCCAGGACAATGAACTTGTAGTCCTGTTCTACCTGTAGGAGGCCCTGCCAGGACAATGATCTTGTAGTCCTGTTCCATCTGTAGGAGGCCCTGCCAGGACAATACACTTGTAGTCCTGTTCCACCTGTAGGGGGCCCTGCCAGGCCCTGCCAGGACAATACACCTGTAGTCCTGTTCTACCTGTAGGAGGCCCTGCCAGGCCCTGCCAGGACAATGAACTTGTATTCCTGTTCTACCTGTAGGAGGCCCTGCCAGGACAATACACCTGTAGTCCTGTTCTACCTGTAGGAGGCCCTGCCAGGACAATGAACTTGTAGTCCTCTTCCACCTGTAGGAGGCCCTGCCAGGACAATGGACTTGTAGTCCTGTTCCACCTGTAGGAGGCCCTGCCAGGCCCTGCCAGGACAATGAACTTGTAGTCCTGTTCTACCTGTAGGAGGCCCTGCCAGGACAATACACCTGTAGTCATGTTCTACCTGTAGGAGGCCCTGCCAGGACAATGAACTTGTAGTCCTGTTCCACCTGTAGGAGGCCCTGCCAGGACAATGGACTTGTAGTCCTGTTCCACCTGTAGGAGGCCCTGCCAGGCCCTGCCAGGACAATGAACTTGTAGTCCTGTTCCACCTGTAGGAGGCCCTGCCAGGCCCTGCCAGGACAATGAACTTGTAGTCCTGTTCCACCTGTAGGAGGCCCTGCCAGGACAATGAACTTGTAGTCCTGTTCCACCTGTAGGAGGCCCTGCCAGGCCCTGCCAGGACAATGAACTTGTAGTCCTGTTCCACCTGTAGGAGGCCCTGCCAGGCCCTGCCAGGACAATGGACTTGTAGTCCTGTTCCACCTGTAGGAGGCCCTGCCAGGACAATGAACTTGTAGTCCTGTTCCACCTGTAGGAGGCCCTGCCAGGACAATACACCTGTAGTCCTACTCCACCTGTAGGAGGCCCTGCCAGGACAATGAACTTGTAGTCCTGTTCCACCTGTAGGAGGCCCTGCCAGGCCCTGCCAGGACAATGGACTTGTAGTCCTGTTCCACCTGTAGGAGGCCCTGCCAGGACAATTAACTTGTAGTCCTGTTCCACCTGTAGGAGGCACAGCCAGAACCTGCCAGGACAATGAACTTGTAGTCCTGTTCCACCTGTAAGAGGCCTTGCAAGGACTATGAATTTGTAGTCCTGTTCCACCTGTAGGAGGCCCTGCCAGGACAATGAACTTGTAGTCCTGTTCCACCTGTAGGAGGCCCTGCCAGGCCCTGCCAGGACAATGGACTTGTAGTCCTGTTCCACCTGTAGGAGGCCTTGCCAGGACAATGAACTTGTAGTCCTGTTCCACCTGTAGGAGGCCCTGCCAGGACAATACACCTGTAGTCCTATTCCACCTGTAGGAGGCCCTGCCAGGACAATGAACTTGTAGTCCTGTTCCACCTGTAGGAGGCCCTGCCAGGACAATACACCTGTAGTCCTGTTCCACCTGTAGGAGGCCCTGCCAGGACAATGAACTTGTAGTCCTGTTCCACCTGTAGGAGGCCCTGCCAGGACAATGAACTTGTAGTCCTGTTCCACCTGTAAGAGGCCCTGCCAGGACAATGAACTTGTAGTCCTGTTCCACCTGTAGGAGGCCCTGCCAGGACAATGAACTTGTAGTCCTGTTCTACCTGTAGGAGGCCCTGCCAGGCCCTGCCAGGACAATGGACTTGTAGTCCTGTTCCACCTGTAGGAGGCCCTTTCAGGCCCTGCCAGGACAATACACCTGTAGTCCTGTTCTACCTGTAGGAGGCCCTGCCAGGCCCTGCCAGGACAATGAACTTGTAGTCCTGTTCCACCTGTAGGAGGCCCTGCCAGGCCCTGCCAGGACAATGAACTTGTAGTCCTGTTCTACCTGTAGGAGGCCCTGCCAGGACAATGATCTTGTAGTCCTGTTCCATCTGTAGGAGGCCCTGCCAGGACAATACACTTGTAGTCCTGTTCCACCTGTAGGGGGCCCTGCCAGGCCCTGCCAGGACAATACACCTGTAGTCCTGTTCTACCTGTAGGAGGCCCTGCCAGGCCCTGCCAGGACAATGAACTTGTATTCCTGTTCTACCTGTAGGAGGCCCTGCCAGGACAATACACCTGTAGTCCTGTTCTACCTGTAGGAGGCCCTGCCAGGACAATGAACTTGTAGTCCTCTTCCACCTGTAGGAGGCCCTGCCAGGACAATGGACTTGTAGTCCTGTTCCACCTGTAGGAGGCCCTGCCAGGACAATGAACTTGTAGTCCTGTTCTACCTGTAGGAGGCCCTGCCAGGACAATACACCTGTAGTCATGTTCTACCTGTAGGAGGCCCTGCCAGGACAATGAACTTGTAGTCCTGTTCCACCTGTAGGAGGCCCTGCCAGGACAATACACCTGTAGTCCTGTTCCACCTGTAGGAGGCCCTGCCAGGACAATGAACTTGTAGTCCTGTTCCACCTGTAGGAGGCCCTGCCAGGACAATGAACTTGTAGTCCTGTTCCACCTGTAAGAGGCCCTGCCAGGACAATGAACTTGTAGTCCTGTTCCACCTGTAGGAGGCCCTGCCAGGACAATGAACTTGTAGTCCTGTTCTACCTGTAGGAGGCCCTGCCAGGCCCTGCCAGGACAATGGACTTGTAGTCCTGTTCCACCTGTAGGAGGCCCTTTCAGGCCCTGCCAGGACAATACACCTGTAGTCCTGTTCTACCTGTAGGAGGCCCTGCCAGGCCCTGCCAGGACAATGAACTTGTAGTCCTGTTCCACCTGTAGGAGGCCCTGCCAGGCCCTGCCAGGACAATGAACTTGTAGTCCTGTTCTACCTGTAGGAGGCCCTGCCAGGACAATGATCTTGTAGTCCTGTTCCATCTGTAGGAGGCCCTGCCAGGACAATACACTTGTAGTCCTGTTCCACCTGTAGGGGGCCCTGCCAGGCCCTGCCAGGACAATACACCTGTAGTCCTGTTCTACCTGTAGGAGGCCCTGCCAGGCCCTGCCAGGACAATGAACTTGTATTCCTGTTCTACCTGTAGGAGGCCCTGCCAGGACAATACACCTGTAGTCCTGTTCTACCTGTAGGAGGCCCTGCCAGGACAATGAACTTGTAGTCCTCTTCCACCTGTAGGAGGCCCTGCCAGGACAATGGACTTGTAGTCCTGTTCCACCTGTAGGAGGCCCTGCCAGGACAATGAACTTGTAGTCCTGTTCTACCTGTAGGAGGCCCTGCCAGGACAATACACCTGTAGTCATGTTCTACCTGTAGGAGGCCCTGCCAGGACAATGAACTTGTAGTCCTGTTCCACCTGTAGGAGGCCCTGCCAGGACAATGGACTTGTAGTCCTGTTCCACCTGTAGGAGGCCCTGCCAGGCCCTGCCAGGACAATGAACTTGTAGTCCTGTTCCACCTGTAGGAGGCCCTGCCAGGCCCTGCCAGGACAATGAACTTGTAGTCCTGTTCCACCTGTAGGAGGCCCTGCCAGGACAATGAACTTGTAGTCCTGTTCCACCTGTAGGAGGCCCTGCCAGGCCCTGCCAGGACAATGAACTTGTAGTCCTGTTCCACCTGTAGGAGGCCCTGCCAGGCCCTGCCAGGACAATGGACTTGTAGTCCTGTTCCACCTGTAGGAGGCCCTGCCAGGACAATGAACTTGTAGTCCTGTTCCACCTGTAGGAGGCCCTGCCAGGACAATACACCTGTAGTTTTATTCCACCTGTAGGAGGCCCTGCCAGGACAATGAGCTTGTAGTCCTGTTCCACCTGTAGGAGGCCCTGCCAGGACAATGGACTTGTAGTCCTGTTCCACCTGTAGGAGGCCCTGCCAGGACAATGAACTTGTAGTCCTGTTCTACCTGTAGGAGGCCCTGCCAGGCCCTGCCAGGACAATGAACTTGTAGTCCTGTTCCACCTGTAGGAGGCCCTGCCAGGCCCTGCCAGGACAATACACCTGTAGTCCTGTTCCACCTATAGGAGGCCCTGCCAGGACAATGAGCTTGTAGTCCTGTTCCACCTGTAGGAGGCCCTGCCAGGACAATGGACTTGTAGTCCTGTTCCACCTGTAGGAGGCCCTGCCAGGACAATGAACTTGTAGTCCTGTTCTACCTGTAGGAGGCCCTGCCAGGCCCTGCCAGGACAATGAACTTGTAGTCCTGTTCCACCTGTAGGAGGCCCTGCCAGGCCCTGCCAGGACAATGAACTTGTAGTCCTGTTCTACCTGTAGGAGGCCCTGCCAGGACAATGAACTTGTAGTCCTGTTCCACCTGTAGGAGGCCCTTCCAGGACAATGAACTTGTAGTCCTGTTATACCTGTAAGAGGCCCTGCCAGGACAATGAACTTGTAGTCCTCTTCCACCTGTAGGAGGCCCTGCTAGGACAATGAACTTGTAGTCCTGTTCCACCTGTAGGAGGCCCTGCCAGGCCCTGCCAGGACAATGAACTTGTAGTCCTCTTCCACCTGTAGGAGGCCCTGCCAGGACAATGAACTTGTAGTCCTGTTCCACCTGTAGGAGGCCCTGCCAGGCCCTGCCAGGACAATGAACTTGTAGTCCTGTTCCACCTGTAGGAGGCCCTGCCAGGCCCTGCCAGGACAATGGACTTGTAGTCCTGTTCCACCTGTAGGAGGCCCTGCCAGGACAATGAACTTGTAGTCCTGTTCCACCTGTAGGAGGCCCTGCCAGGACAATACACCTGTAGTTTTATTCCACCTGTAGGAGGCCCTGCCAGGACAATGAGCTTGTAGTCCTGTTCCACCTGTAGGAGGCCCTGCCAGGACAATGGACTTGTAGTCCTGTTCCACCTGTAGGAGGCCCTGCCAGGACAATGAACTTGTAGTCCTGTTCTACCTGTAGGAGGCCCTGCCAGGCCCTGCCAGGACAATGAACTTGTAGTCCTGTTCCACCTGTAGGAGGCCCTGCCAGGCCCTGCCAGGACAATACACCTGTAGTCCTGTTCCACCTATAGGAGGCCCTGCCAGGACAATGAGCTTGTAGTCCTGTTCCACCTGTAGGAGGCCCTGCCAGGACAATGGACTTGTAGTCCTGTTCCACCTGTAGGAGGCCCTGCCAGGACAATGAACTTGTAGTCCTGTTCTACCTGTAGGAGGCCCTGCCAGGCCCTGCCAGGACAATGGACTTGTAGTCCTGTTCCACCTGCAGGAGGCCCTGTCAGGCCCTGCCAGGACAATACACCTGTAGTCCTGTTCTACCTGTAGGAGGCCCTGCCAGGCCCTGCCAGGACAATGAACTTGTAGTCCTGTTCCACCTGTAGGAGGCCCTGCCAGGCCCTGCCAGGACAATGAACTTGTAGTCCTGTTCTACCTGTAGGAGGCCCTGCCAGGACAATGAACTTGTAGTCCTGTTCCACCTGTAGGAGGCCCTTCCAGGACAATGAACTTGTAGTCCTGTTCCACCTGTAAGAGGCCCTGCCAGGACAATGAACTTGTAGTCCTCTTCCACCTGTAGGAGGCCCTGCTAGGACAATGAACTTGTAGTCCTGTTCCACCTGTAGGAGGCCCTGCCAGGCCCTGCCAGGACAATGAACTTGTAGTCCTCTTCCACCTGTAGGAGGCCCTGCCAGGACAATGAACTTGTAGTCCTCTTCCACCTGTAGGAGGCCCTGCCAGGACAATGGACTTGTAGTCCTGTTCCACCTGTAGGAGGCCCTGCCAGGCCCTGCCAGGACAATGAACTTGTAGTCCTCTTCCACCTGTAGGAGGCCCTGCCAGGACAATGAACTTGTAGTCCTCTTCCACCTGTAGGAGGCCCTGCCAGGACAATGGACTTGTAGTCCTGTTCCACCTGTAGGAGGCCCTGCCAGGCCCTGCCAGGACAATGGACTTGTAGTCCTGTTCCACCTGTAGGAGGCCCTGCCAGGACAATGGACTTGTAGCCCTCTTCCACCTGTAGGAGGCCCTGCCAGGACAATACACCTGTAGTCCTGTTCCACCTGTAGGAGGCCCTGCCTGGCCCTGCCAGGACACTGCAGGTTTCTGAAGGTTTCATTGGGCTGGAGATTAAATGCTTAATACTCCATGTTGCGGAGCAGGCAGATGATGTAGTTAATTAATCATGGCAGGACAAGTCTGTATCCTTATCCTCTTTAGAGAGGAGCACAGGGTGACTGACCTGACCACACCTGACCTCAAGTACCATCACTACAGAGGGAGGGAGGCAGGCAGGCATGTTGTGTATTGGTCTGTCTGTCTGTCTGTCTGTCTGTCTGTCTGTCTGTCTGTCTGTCTGTCTGTCTGTCTGTCTGTCTGTCTGTCTGTCTCTTTGTGTGTGTGTGTGTGTGTGTGTGTGTGTGTGTGTGTGTGTGTGTGTGTGTGTGTGTGTGTGTGTGTGTGTGTGTGTGTGTGTGTGTGTGTGTGTGTGTGTGTGTGTGTGTGTGTGTGTGTGAGACATGTATTGCGTAAGACTCATGTCCTCGTTGCTTTATGTAATAGCCTCCTATCATGCCATTACCTAATGATGATGATGATGGTGATGATGAAGTAAGCTGCCCCATTGTCTGAGTGACTGTCAGACTTAGTCTTTTTGGATGGAGAGATAAGAAATGTTGCTCGGACACAGGGAAGGTTTTCTCACAGACACTGTCTGTCGTGTCGTCGGTGTAGAGTGTCTCATTCCCAGGTTGTTCATCAGAAATACTGTCTCTGGGAACAAAACCAGGAAAATGACCCTGAAATCCATCATATAATGATCTCTCTCTCTCTCTAATTACAGACATCTCTGTCCCCTCCTTGTCTCTTCCTCATCTTTCTATCCTCTCCTATCTATTCCTCCCATGTATCACCTTAACTCCACATGTATCTCTCCACCCCTCTACACCTCCTCCTCTACTGTCTGTATCTCTCCACTCCTCTACACCTCCTCCTCTACTGTCTGTATCTCTCCACTCCTCTACACCTCCTCCCCTACTGTCTGTATCGCTCCACTCCTCTACACCTCCTCCTCTACTGTCTGTATCTCTACACTCCTCTACACTTACTCCTCTACTGTCTGTATCTCTACACCTCCTCCCCTACTGTCTGTATCTCTACACCTACTCCCCTACAGTCTGTATCTCTCCACTCCTCTACACCTCCTCTACACCTCCTCCTCTACTGTCTGTATCTCTCCACTCCTCTACACCTACTCCTCTACTGTCTGTATCTCTACACCTCCTCCCCTACTGTCTGTATCTCTACACCTACTCCCCTACAGTCTGTATTTCTCCACTCCTCTACACCTCCTCCCCTACTGTCTGTATCTCTCCACCCCTCTACACCTCCTCCCCTACTGTCTGTATCTCTCCATCCCTCTACACCTCCTCCCCTACTGTCTGTATCTCTCCACTCCTTTACACCTCCTCCTCTACTCTGTATCTCTCCATCCCTCTACACCTCCTCCTCTACTCTCTGTATCTCTCCACCCCTCTACACCTCCTCCTCTACTGTCTGTATCTCTCCACCCCTCTACACCTCCTCCTCTACTGTCTGTATCTCTCCACCCCTCTCCACCTCCTCCTCTACTGTATGTATCTCTCCACTCCTCTACACCTCCTCCTCTACTGTCTGTATCTCTCCATCCCTCTACACCTCCTCCCCTACTGTCTGTATCTCTACACCTACTCCCCTACTGTCTGTATCTCTTCACCCCTCTACACCTCCTCCCCTACTGTCTGTATCTCTACACCTCCTCCCCTACTGTCTGTATCTCTACACCTCCTCCCCTACTGTCTGTATCTCTCCACCCCTCTACACCTCCTCCCCTACTGTCTGTATCTCTACACCTCCTCCCCTACTGTCTGTATCTCTACACCTCCTCCCCTACTGTCTGTATCTCTCCATCCCTCTACACCTCCTCCTCTACTGTCTGTATCTCTCCATCCCTCTACACCTCCTCTACTGTCTGTATGTCTACACCTCCTCCCCTACTGTCTGTATCTCTCCATCCCTCTACACCTCCTCCTCTACTGTCTGTATCTCTCCATCCCTCTACACCTCCTCTACTGTCTGTATCTCTCCATCCCTCTACACCTCCTCTACTGTCTGTATCTCTACACCTCCTCCCCTACTGTCTGTATCTCTACACCTCCTCCCCCACTGTCTGTATCTCTACACCTACTCCTCTACTGTCTGTATCTCTACACCTCCTCCCCTACCGTCTGTATCTCTACACCTCCTCCTCTACTGTCTGTATCTCTACACCTCCTCCCCCACTGTCTGTATCTCTACACCTACTCCTCTACTGTCTGTATCTCTACACCTCCTCCCCTACTGTCTGTATCTCTACACCTACTCCTCTACTGTCTGTATCTCTACACCTACTCCTCTACTGTCTGTATCTCTACACCTCCTCCCCTACTGCTTGTATCTCTACACCTACTCCTCTACTGTCTGTATCTTTACACCTCCTCCCCTACTGTCTGTATCTCTCCACCCCTCTACACCTCCTCCCCTACTGTCTGTATCTCTCCACCCCTCTACATCTCCTCCCCTACTGTCTGTATCTCTCCATCCCTCTACACCTCCTCCCCTACTGTCTGTATCTCTCCACTCCTCTACACCTCCTCCTCTACTCTGTATCTCTCCATCCCTCTACACCTCCTCCTCTACTCTCTGTATCTCTCCACCCCTCTACACCTCCTCCTCTACTGTCTGTATCTCTCCACCCCTCTACACCTCCTCCTCTACTGTCTGTATCTCTCCACCCCTCTCCACCTCCTCCTCTACTGTATGTATCTCTCCACTCCTCTACACCTCCTCCTCTACTGTCTGTATTTCTCCATCCCTCTACACCTCCTCCCCTACTGTCTGTATCTCTCCATCCCTCTACACCTCCTCCCCTACTGTCTGTATCTCTACACCTACTCCCCTACTGTCTGTATCTCTACACCTCCTCCCCTACTGTCTGTATCTCTCCACCCCTCTACACCTCCTCCCCTACTGTCTGTATCTCTACACCTCCTCCCCTACTGTCTGTATCTCTCCACCTCCTCCCCTACTGTCTGTATCTCTACACCTCCTCCCCTACTGTCTGTATCTCTACACCTCCTCCCCTACTTTCTGTATCTCTCCACCTCCTCCCCTACTGTCTGTATCTCTCCATCCCTCTACACCTCCTCCTCTACTGTCTGTATCTCTCCATCCCTCTACACCTCCTCTACTGTCTGTATCTCTACACCTCCTCCCCTACTGTCTGTATCTCTCCATCCCTCTACACCTCCTCCTCTACTGTCTGTATCTCTCCATCCCTCTACACCTCCTCTACTGTCTGTATCTCTCCATCCCTCTACACCTCCTCTACTGTCTGTATCTCTACACCTCCTCGCCTACTGTCTGTATCTCTACACCTCCTCCCCTACAGTCTGTATCTCTACACCTACTTCTCTACTGTCTGTATCTCTACACCTCCTCCCCTACCGTCTGTATCTCTACACCTACTCCTCTACTGTCTGTATCTCTACACCTACTCCTCTACTGTCTGTATCTCTACACCTCCTCCCCTACTGCTTGTATCTCTACACCTACTCCTCTACTGTCTGTATCTTTACACCTCCTCCCCTACTGTCTGTATCTCTCCACCCCTCTACACCTCCTCCCCTACTGTCTGTATCTCTCCACCCCTCTACACCTCCTCCTCTACTGTCTGTATCTCTACACCTCCTCCCCTACTGTCTGTATCTCTCCACCCCTCTACACCTCCTCCTCTACTGTCTGTATCTCGCCACCCCTCTACACCTCCTCCCCTACTGTCTGTATCTCTCCATCCCTCTACACCTCCTCCTCTACTGTCTGTATCTCTCCATCCCTCTACACCTCCTCCTCTACTGTCTGTATCTCTACACCTCCTCCCCTACTGTCTGTATCTCTCCACCCCTCCACACCTCCTCCTCTACTGTCTGTATCTCTCCATCCCTCTACACCTCCTCCTCTACTGTCTGTATCTCTCCATCCCTCTACACCTCCTCCCCTACTGTCTGTATATCTACACCAACTCCCCTACTGTCTGTATCTCTCCACCCCTCTACACCTCCTCCTCTACTGTCTGTATCTCTCCACCCCTCTACACCTCCTCCTCTACTGTCTGTATCTCTCCACCTCCTCCCCTACTGTCTGTATCTCTCCACCCCTCTCCACCTCCTCCCCTACTGTCTGTATCTCTACACCTCCTCCCCTACTGTCTGTATCTCTACACTTCCTCCCCTACTGTCTGTATCTCTACATCCCTCTACACCTCCTCCTCTACTGTCTGTATCTCTCCATCCCTCTACACCTCCTCCCCTACTGTCTGTATCTCTCCACCCCTCTACACCTCCTCCTCTACTGTCTGTATCTCTCCATCCCTCTACACCTCCTCCTCTACTGTCTGTATCTCTCCATCCCTCTACACCTCCTCCCCTACTGTCTGTATCTCTACACCTCCTCCCCTACTGTCTGTATCTCTACACCTCCTCCCCTACTGTCTGTATCTCTACACTTCCTCCCCTACTGTCTGTATCTCTCCATCCCTCTACACCTCCTCCTCTACTGTCTGTATCTCTCCATCCCTCTACACCTCCTCCTCTACTGTCTGTATCTCTCCATCCCTCTACACCTCCTCCTCTACTGTCTGTATCTCTACACCTCCTTCACTACTGTCTGTATCTCTCCATCCCTCTACACCTCCTCTTCTACTGTCTGTATCTCTCGACCCCTCTACACCTCCTCCCCTACTGTCTGTATCTCTCCATCCCTCTACACCTCCTCCCCTACTGTCTGTATCTCTACACCTCTGTAGATACTACAGATACTTTAGATACTATAGATACTGTAGATACTACAGATACTATAGATACTGTAGATACTATAGATACTGTAGATATTATAGATACTATAGATACTATAGATACTATAGATACTGTAGATACTATAGATACTATAGATACTGTAGATACTATAGATACTGAAGATACTATAGATACTGTAGATAATATTGATACTGTAGATATTATAGATACTATAGATATTGTAGATATTATAGATACTGTAGATATTATAGATACTATATTTACTGTAGATATTATAGATACTGTAGATACTATAGATACTGTAGATACTATAGTTACTAAAGATACTGTAGATACTATAGAAACTGTAGATATTATAGATACTATTTATACTGTAGATACTGTAGATACTGTAGATATTATAGGTACTGTAGATACTATAGATACTGGAGATAATGTAGATATTTTACACACTGTAGATTTTATAGATAATATATATACTGTAGATATTATAGGTACTATATATACTGTAGATCCTATAGATACTGTAGATACTGTAGATACTGTAGATCCTATAGATACTAAATATACTGTAGATACTATAGAAACTGTAGATATTATAGATACTATTCATACTGTAGATACTGTAGATATTATAGATACTGTAGATACTGTAGATACTGTAGATTTTATAGATACTGTAGATACTGTAGATACTGTAGATTTTATAGATACTGTAGATACTGTAGATACTATAGATACTGTAGATACTGTAGATACTATAGATACTGTAGATATTATAGATACTGTAGATACTGTAGATACTATAGAAACGATAGATTTTATAGGTACTATTTATACTGTAGATACTGTAGATATTATAGATACTGTAGATACTGTAGATACTATAGATACTATAGATACTGTAGTTTGTATAGATACTGTAGATATTATAGATACTGTAGATACTGTAGATACTATAGATACTGTAGATACTATAGATACTGTAGATATTATAGATACTGTAGATACTGTAGATACTATAGAAATGATATATTTTATAGGTACTATTTATACTGTAGATACTGTAGATATTATAGATACTGTAGATACTGTAGATACTATAGACACTATAGATACTGTAGATACTATAGATACTGTAGATATTATAGATACTGTAGATACTATAGATACTATAGATACTGTAGATACTATAGATACTGTAGATATTATAGATACTAAAAATACTGTAGATACTGTAGATACTATAGATACTGGAGATACTGTAGATCCTATAGATACTAAATATACTGTAGATACTATAGAAACTGTATATATTATAGATACTATTCATACTGTAGATACTGTAGATACTGTAGATACTATATATTTTATACATACTGTAGATACTGTAGATTTTGTAGATACTATAGATACTGTAGATATTGTGGATACTGTAGATATTATAGATACTGTAGATACTATAGATACTGCAGATACTGTAGATACTATAGAGACTAAAGATACTGTAGATTATATAGATACTATATATACTGTAGATACTGTAGATATTATAGATACTGTAGTTTTTATAGATACTGTAGATATTATAGATACTGTAGATACTGTAGATACTATAGATACTGTAGATACTGTAGATACTATAGATACTGTAGATATTATAGAGACTGTAGATACTGTAGATACTATAGATACTATAGATACTGTAGATACTATAGATACTATAGATACTATAGATACTGTAGATATTATAGATACTGTAGATATTATAGATACTGTAGATACTGTAGATACTATAGATACTATAGATACTATAGATACTAAAAATACTGTAGATACTATAGAAATGATAGATTTTATAGATACTGTAGATACTGTAGATACTATAGATACTATAGATACTGTAGATACTATAGATACTGTAGATACTATAGATACTGTAGATACTGTAGATACTATAGATACTATAGATACTGTAGATACTATAGATACTGTAGATACTATAGATACTAAAAATACTGTAGATACTATAGAAACGATAGATTTTATAGGTACTATTTATACTGTAGATACTGTAGATATTATAGATACTGTAGATACTGTATATATTATACATACTGTAGATACTGTAGATTTTGTAGATACTATAGATACTGTAGATATTGTGGATACTGTAGATATTATAGATACTGTCGATACTATAGAAACAGTAGATTGTATAGATGCTATTTATACTGTAGATACTGTAGATACTGTAGATATTATAGATACTGTAGATACTATAGATACTGTAGATATTATAGATATGTTAGATATTGTAGATACTGTAGATATTATAGATACTGTAGATACTGTAGATACTGTAGATACTATAGATACTGTAGATATTATAGATACTGTAGATACTGTAGATACTGTAGATACTGTAGATACTGTAGATACTATAGATACTGTAGATACTGTAGATATTATAGATATGTTAGATATTGTAGATACTGTAGATATTATAGATACTGTAGATATTATAGATATTATAGATACTGTAGATACTGTAGATACTGTAGATACTGTAGATACTATAGATACTGTAGATACTGTAGATATTATAGATATGTTAGATATTGTAGATCCTGTAGATACTATAGATACTGTAGATACTGTAGATATTATAGATACTATAGATACTGTAGATATTATAGATACTGTAGATACTGTAGATACTGTAGATATTATAGATATGTTAGATATTGTAGATACTGTAGATACTGTAGATACTATAGATACTGTAGATCCTGTAGATACTGTAGATATTATAGATACTGTAGATACTGTAGATACTATAGATACTGTAGATCCTGTAGATATTATAGATATTGTAGATCCTGTAGATACTATAGATACTGTAGATCCTGTAGATACTGTAGATATTATAGATACTGTAGATACTGTAGATACTGTAGATATTATAGATACTGTAGATCCTGTAGATACTGTAGATACTGTAGATATTATAGATATTGTAGATACTATAGATACTGTAGATATTATAGATACTGTAGATCCTGTAGATACTGTAGATACTGTAGATATTATAGATACTGTAGATACTGTAGATACTATAGATACTGTAGATCCTGTAGATATTATAGATATTGTAGATCCTGTAGATACTATAGATACTGTAGATCCTGTAGATACTGTAGATATTATAGATACTGTAGATACTGTAGATACTGTAGATATTATAGATATTGTAGATACTATAGATACTATAGAAACAGTAGATTGTATAGATGCTATTTATACTGTAGATACTATAGAAACAGTAGATTGTATAGATGCTATTTATACTGTAGATACTGTAGAAACAGTAGATTGTATAGATGCTATTTATACTGTAGATACTGTAGAAACAGTAGATTGTATAGATACTATTTATACTGTAGATACTGTAGATACTGTAGATATTATAGATATTGTAGATACTATAGATACTGTAGATACTATATATACTGTAGATACTGTAGATATTATAGATATTGTAGATATTATAGATATGTTAGATATTGTAGATCCTGTAGATACTGTAGATACTATAGAAACAGTAGATTGTATAGATGCTATTTATACTGTAGATACTGTAGATATTATAGATATGTTAGATATTGTAGATCCTGTAGATACTGTAGATACTGTAGATACTATAGATACTGTAGATACTGTAGATACTATAGAAACAGTAGATTGTATAGATGCTATTTATACTGTAGATACTGTAGAAACAGTAGATTGTATAGATACTATTTATACTGTAGATACTGTAGATACTATAGATACTAAAGATACTGTAGATACTGTAGATACTGTAGATATTATAGATACTAAAGATACTGTAGATATTATAGATATGTTAGATATTGTAGATACTGTAGATATTATAGATATTGTAGATACTATAGAAACAGTAGATTGTATAGATGCTATTTATACTGTAGATACTGTAGATATTATAGATATGTTAGATATTGTAGATCCTGTAGATACTGTAGATACTGTAGATACTATAGATACTAAAGATACTGTAGATACTATAGAAACAGTAGATTGTATAGATGCTATTTATACTGTAGATACGATAGAAACAGTAGATTGTATAGATGCTATTTATACTGTAGATACTGTAGAAACAGTAGATTGTATAGATACTATTTATACTGTAGATACTATAGAAACAGTAGATTGTATAGATGCTATTTATACTGTAGATACTGTAGATATTATAGATATGTTAGATATTGTAGATCCTGTAGATACTGTAGATACTGTAGATACTATAGATACTAAAGATACTGTAGATACTATAGAAACAGTAGATTGTATAGATGCTATTTATACTGTAGATACGATAGAAACAGTAGATTGTATAGATGCTATTTATACTGTAGATACTGTAGAAACAGTAGATTGTATAGATACTATTTATACTGTAGATACTATAGAAACAGTAGATTGTATAGATGCTATTTATACTGTAGATACTGTAGAAACAGTAGATTGTATAGATACTATTTATACTGTAGATACTGTAGATATTATAGATACTAAAGATACTGTAGATACTATAGAAACAGTAGATTGTATAGATGCTATTTATACTGTAGATACTATAGAAACAGTAGATTGTATAGATGCTATTTATACTGTAGATACTATAGAAACAGTAGATTGTATAGATGCTATTTATACTGTAGATACTGTAGAAACAGTAGATTGTATAGATGCTATTTATACTGTAGATACTATAGAAACAGTAGATTGTATAGATGCTATTTATACTGTAGATACTATAGAAACAGTAGATTGTATAGATGCTATTTATACTGTAGATACTGTAGAAACAGTAGATTGTATAGATGCTATTTATACTGTAGATACTGTAGAAACAGTAGATTGTATAGATGCTATTTATACTGTAGATACTGTAGAAACAGTAGATTGTATAGATGCTATTTATACTGTAGATACTATAGAAACAGTAGATTGTATAGATGCTATTTATACTGTAGATACTATAGATACTTTAGATACTGTAGATACTATAGATACTAAAGATACTGTAGATACTATAGAAACAGTAGATTGTATAGATGCTATTTATACTGTAGATACTGTAGACACTGTAGTTATTATAGATACTGTAGATACTATAGATACTGTAGTTACTGTATATATTATTTATACTGTAGATTCTATCGATATTATAGATACTATAGATACTTTAGATACTGTAGATACTGTAGATATTATAGATACTATATATACTGTAGACACTGTAGATACTGTAGATACTACATATACTATACAGATATACATTATAGGATTGTGGTAAATAGCAAGTCATAATTATAGAAACGGTAGATTTTATAGATACTATTTATACTGTAGATACTGTAGATACTGTAGATTTTATAGATACTTTAGATATTATAGATACTGTAGATACTATAGATACTGTAGATACTATAGATACTGTAGATATTATAGATACTGTAGATACTATATATACTGTAGATACTATAGATACTGTAGATATTATAGATACTATATATACTGTAGACACTGTAGATACTGTAGATACTCTATATACTATACAGAGATACATTATAGGATTGTGCTAAATAGCAAGTCATAATTATAGAAACGCTAGATTTTATAGAGACTATTTATACTGTAGATACTGTAGATACTATAGATACTGTAGATACTGTAGATACTGTAGATACTGTAGATATTATACATACTGTAGATACTATATATACTGTAGATACTATAGATACTGTATATATTATAGATACTGTAGATATTATAGATATTGTAGTTACTATAGATACTGTAGATATTATAGATACTATAGATATTATAGATACTGTAGATACTATAGATACTGTAGATATTATAGATACTGTAGATATTATAGATATTGTAGTTACTATAGATACTGTAGATATTATAGATACTTTAGATATTATAGATACTGTAGATACTATAGATACTGTAGATATTATAGATACTGTAGATATTATAGATATTGTAGTTACTATAGATACTGTAGATATTATAGATACTATAGATACTATATATACTGTAGATATTATAGATACTGTAGATACTATAGATACTGTAGATATTATAGATACTATATATACTGTAGACACTGTAGATACTGTAGATACTATATATACTATACAGAGGATTGTGGTAAATAGCAAGTCATAATTATAGAAACGGTAGATTTTATAGATACTATTTATACTGTAGATACTGTAGATACTTTAGATATTATAGATATTGTAGATACTATAGATACTGTAGATACTGTAGATATTATACATACTGTAGATACTATATATACTGTAGACACTGTAGATACTGTAGATACTATATATACTATACAGAGATACATTATAGGATTGTGGTAAATAGCAAGTCATAATTATAGAAACGGTAGATTTTATAGATACTATTTATACTGTAGATACTGTAGATACTGTAAATATTATAGATATTGTAGATACTATAGATACTGTAGATACTGTAGATATTATACATACTGTAGATACTATATATACTGGAGATACTATAGATACTGTATATATTATAGATACTGTAAATATTATAGATATTGTAGTTACTATAGATACTGTAGATATTATAGATACTATAGATACTATATATACTGTAGATATTATATATACTTTAGATATTATAGATACTGTAGATACTATAGATACTGTAGATATTATAGATACTATAGATACTGTAGATACTATAGATACTGTATATATTATAGATACTATATATACTGTAGACACTGTAGATACTGTAGATACTATATATACTATACAGAGGATTGTGGTAAATAGCAAGTCATAATTATAGAAACGGTAGATTTTATAGATACTATTTATACTGTAGATACTGTAGATACTGTAGATATTATAGATATTGTAGATACTATAGATACTGTAGATACTGTAGATATTATACATACTGTAGATACTATATATACTGGAGATACTATAGATACTGTAGATATTATAGATACTATAGATACTGTAGATACTATAGATACTATAGATACTGTAGATACTATATATACTGGAGATACTATAGATACTGTAGATATTATAGATACTATAGATACTGTAGATACTATATATACTGTAGATACTATAGATACTGTAGATATTATAGATACTATATATACTGTAGACACTGTAGATACTGTAGATACTATATATACTCTACAGAGATACATTATAGGATTGTGGTAAATAGCAAGTCATAATTCCCCTCACCTCTCTCTCCCCTTCTATCCCCCCCACCCCCCCCCCCTCCCCATCCCCCCTATCTCTCCCCACTCCTACCCCTCCCCTCAAGTCACCTGCTTATCTGTGAGTGAGAGCCGGGCCTCTTTTGGGACCTGCTGATTAGTGTATTAAAAATAAATGTGGTTCCGTTAAGGGGGATGTGGAGGAATGGAGGTAAATTCTTCTGTGTGTGTTTCTCCCCCTGTCCCTCCCTCCCCCGACATAGTGACTGATCAGGTTGAATATGATAGTAGGCCTGTCAGACCCATAATTAAGCCTATATTCTGTGAGGTCATATTGCGGGAATGCTAGCTACTGGGGTTCACACAGGGTGCTCTGTGCTTCTGCACGAACCTCTGAGGCTCTGGATCCAAGGACACAAATAGGGTTTTACATCTAATATGATCTGTAGTGAACAAGAAGTTATTTACATCTAATATGATCTGTAGTGAACAAGAAGTTATTTACATCTAATATGATCTGTAGTGAACAAGAAGTTATTTACATCTAATATGATCTGTAGTGAACAATAAGTTATTTACATCTAATATGATCTGTAGCGAACAAGAAGTTATTTACATCTAATATGATCTGTAGTGAACAAGAAGTTATTTACATCTAATATGATCTGTAGTGAACAAGAAGTTATTTACATCTAATATGATCTGTAGTGAACAAGAAGTTATTTACATCTAATATGATCTGTAGCGAACAAGTTATTTACATCTAATATGATCTGTAGTGAACAAGAAGTTATTTACATCTAATATGATCTGTAGCGAACAAGTTATTTACATCTAATATGATCTGTAGCGAACAAGTTATTTACATCTAATATGATCTGTAGCGAACTAGAAGTTATTTACATCTAATATGATCTGTAGCGAACAAGAAGTTATTTACATCTAATATGATCTGTAGCGAACAAGTTATTTACATCTAATATGATCTGTAGTGAACAAGAAGTTATTTACATCTAATATGATCTGTAGCGAACAAGTTATTTACATCTAATATGATCTGTAGCGAACAAGTTATTTACATCTAATATGATCTGTAGCGAACAAGTTATTTACATCTAATATGATCTGTAGTGAACAAGAAGTTATTTACATCTAATATGATCTGTAGCGAACAAGTTATTTACATCTAATATGATCTGTAGCGAACAAGTTATTTACATCTAATATGATCTGTAGCGAACAAGTTATTTACATCTAATATGATCTGTAGTGAACAAGAAGTTATTTACATCTAATATGATCTGTAGCGAACAAGTTATTTACATCTAATATGATCTGTAGCGAACAAGTTATTTACATCTAATATGATCTGTAGTGAACAAGAAGTTATTTACATCTAATATGATCTGTAGCGAACTAGAAGTTATTTACATCTAATATGATCTGTAGCGAACTAGAAGTTATTTACATCTAATATGATCTGTAGCGAACAAGTTATTTACATCTAATATGATCTGTAGCGAACAAGTTATTTACATCTAATATGATCTGTAGCGAACAAGTTATTTACATCTAATATGATCTGTAGCGAACAAGTTCTTTACATCCAATATGATCTGTAGTGAACAAGAAGTTATTTACATCTAATATGATCTGTAGCGAACAAGTTATTTACATCTAATATGATCTGTAGTGAACAAGAAGTTATTTACATCTAATATGATCTGTAGCGAACAAGTTATTTACATCTAATATGATCTGTAGTGAACAAGAAGTTCTTTACATCTAATATGATCTGTAGCGAACAAGTTATTTACATCTAATATGATCTGTAGTGAACAAGAAGTTATTTACATCTAATATGATCTGTAGCGAACAAGTTATTTACATCTAATATGATCTGTAGTGAACAAGAAGTTATTTACATCTAATATGATCTGTAGTGAACAAGAAGTTCTTTACATCTAATATGATCTGTAGTGAACAAGAAGTTATTTACATCTAATATGATCTGTAGTGAACAAGAAGTTCTTTACATCTAATATGATCTGTAGTGAACAAGAAGTTATTTACATCTAATATGATCTGTAGTGAACAATAAGTTATTTACATCTAATATGATCTGTAGTGAACAAGAAGTTCTTTACATCTAATATGATCTGTAGTGAACAAGAAGTTATTTACATCTAATATGATCTGTAGCGAACAAGAAGTTATTTACATCTAATATGATCTGTAGTGAACAAGAAGTTGGTTAAATAATTACATTAGAAAACTTCACATTAGAAAACTTGAGTGTCCATTGAGTTTACACAGATTTGTCTACGGCAGTCTGGTTTACAGTATAAACATAAAACATACACATAACACACATTAAGCATTTCCATGTCAGCTCATCAGAGTCTCATTGAGGATTGTCACTGCAGAGGGGATAAAGGAATTTCTTTAGGCAAGTGGCACCTTTAGTGTCTGACTGGACGGCAGCATTTGGAAGGATGCATGCAGTAGGTGGGTGGTGTTGTTCAACATCTGGAGTGCTTTCATTGTGAGGTTCTGTGTGTTCTTGGATTTGTGGCTTCTGTTTGCTTCTGACTATTTAACTGGCCTGATTGACAACTTGTGCCAGTTTACTCTTTTTCCTGACTGAGAGGTTCCCATACCAGGAGGAGATGATTCTACAGGTCATTCAAAATCAGTCTTATTGAACAAGTTCAGTTAGTTCCTTTCCGATGAGGGTCCTGGAGAAATTTAACCAGTCATACAGTAGACAGACCTCTGGATGCCAGGACTGACCATCCAAGACATGAAAATGATAAGGCTATAAAGTGTTTGTTTACATTTACAATGTTTACAAACATTGAAGTAAAACAAGCTTATATTTTGGGTTTTGATAGGGTACGGCAGAATCAATGAGGATATATCATTAATTAATAAGTCCAAAAATGGACGTAGCAACTGCGGATTGTCCCTTTAAGACTATGAATGGAATATAGCTGTTCTGTTTCTGTCTCCTCAACTCATCTCACCATTTCAAGCTGATGTTATGTTAGGTTGTTGTTTGATAGGCGTTGATTTAACTCCCCAGCCAGATCTGTTTCTCTCCAGGCTTTCATTAGAGGTACAAGTGGCTGTATGATTTTGTTGAGTGACTCACCACAGTGCTTGTTTGTGCTGAGTTTAGGCACAACCTAATAGATTAGAGTCATCATCTGGCTAAATTAGGCATTAATAATCAAAGGAGTGTAAACTTGGTAAATTAGGCATTAATAATCAAAGGACGACTGGAAATTACAGGCAGCAATAGAAGCAGTACTAATCAGCAAGGAAATGGGTGAAAAAGGGGAAGACAGGAGGGGGGTGAAGGAGAGAAAAGATAGAGAGAGAGAAGAAGAGAGAGAGGGTGAGAAAGGGGAAGACAGGAGGGGGGGTGTGGGAGAGAAAAGATAGAGAGAGAGAAGAAGAGAGAGAGGGTGAGAAAGGGGAAGACATGAGGGGGGGTGAAGGAGAGAAAAGATAGAGAGAGAGAAGAAGAGAGAGAGGGTGAGAAAGGGGAAGACAGGAGGGGGGGTGTGGGAGAGAAAAGATAGAGAGAGAGAAGAAGAGAGAGAGGGTGAGAAAGGGGAAGACAGGAGGGGGGATGAAGGAGAGAAAAGATAGAGAGAGAGACGAAGAGAGAGAGGGTGAGAAAGGGGAAGACAGGAGGGGGGGTGTGGGAGAGAAAAGATAGAGAGAGAGAAGAAGAGAGAGAGGGTGAGAAAGGGGAAGACAGGAGGGGGGGTGTGGGAGAGAAAAGATAGAGAGAGAGAAGAAGAGAGAGAGGGGTGGGAAAGGGGAAGACAGGGGGGGTGGGAGAGAAAAGAGAGAGAGAGAAGAAGAGAGAGAGGGTGAGAAAGGGGAAGACCGGAGGGGGGATGAAGGAGAGAAAAGATAGAGAGAGAGAAGAAGAGAGAGGGGTGAGAAAGGGGAAGACAGGAGGGGGGGGGGGGTGTAGGAGAGAAAAGATAGAAAGAGAGAGAGGGTGAGAAAGGGGAAGACAGGAGGGGGGGTGAAGGAGAGAAAAGAAGAGAGGGGTGGGAGAATGAGTAAGGGAAAGGAAGAGGGAATAGAAATTGATGAGGAGAGAGAAACACATTACATCATCTATAGTCAACTATAGTATATCTATAGATCCTATACAGTACACTCTCCTGAAGTTCCCTCTCCTCTCCCCTCCCTCCCTCCTCCTCTTCTCTCCACATTGTGTTTGTCTATCTGATCCTGTGGTCTTGTTTTGTTGTATGAAAGACCTGATGCCATGCTCATTATATTCTCTTTTATCTCTCTCCCCAGCGCTCTGATTAGAACAGTCACCCTCACACACATCCTATCCATTAAACCCTCTGTGTGTGTGTGTGTGTGTGTGTGTGTGTGTGTGTGTGTGTGTGTGTGTGTGTGTGTGTGTGTGTGTGTGTGTGCATTGTAATGTATGTACAGTACATGCTTTGCACATGATATTTCGTATAACACACTACATGGGCAGGATATCTTGTATAACACACAACATAGGCAGGATATCTTGTATAACACACAACATAGGCAGGATATCTTGTATAACACACAACATAGGCAGGATATCTTGTATAACACACTACATAGGTAGTATATCTTGTATAACACACAACATAGGCAGGATATCTTGTATGACACACAACATAGGCAGGATATCTTGTATAACACACAACATAGGCAGGATATCTTGTATAACACACTACATAGGCAGGATATCTTGTATAACACACAACATAGGCAGGATATCTTGTATAACACACTACATAGGTAGGATATCTTGTATTACACACTACATAGGTAGTAGAAACAGAACAACAGGATATATTGTATAACACACTACATAGGTAGGATATCTTGTATAACATACTACATAGGTAGGATATCTTGTATAACACACTACATAGGCAGGATATATTGTATAACACACTACATAGGCAGGATATCTTGTATAACACACTACATGGGTAGGATATCTTGTATAACACACTACATGGGTAGGATATCTTGTATAACATACTACATAGGTAGTAGAAACAGAACAACAGGATATCTTGTATAACACACTACATAGGTAGGATATATTGTATAACACACTACATAGGTAGGATATATTGTATAACACACTACATGGGTAGGATGTCTTGTATAACACACTACATAGGTAGGATATCTTGTATAACACACTACATAGGTAGGATATCTTGTATAACACACTACATGGGTAGGATATCTTGTATAACATACTACATAGGTAGTAGAAACAGAACAACAGGATATCTTGTATAACACACTACATAGGTAGGATATCTTGTGTATAACACACTACATAGGTAGGATATCTTGTATAACACACTACATAGGTAGGAGACACAGATCAACAGAGTAACTCAGTATCGTCTTGTTTTTCTACTTCTTTGTTGATATGCTGCTTTCTTCCTCTCTTTCATTCTCACTCCCACTCTTTATGTCCCTCTTTTTGAATGGAACGGCTGCCACGTGTTGCGTGGAGTATTCTGCCTGGGCTTTTGTGTTCTTTTCCCCATGGATGTGTGTGTGTGTGTACAAATTTCCCCACAGATCACACTTACCCACAGAGTATAGAAAAGGATTAATCAAACATTGATAAACTCCAAAATCTGTTAGTTGAAATACTGCAGTGTTCAATCACAGCAGCAAGATTTGTGGCCCGTTGCCATGAGAAAGGGGTAAGGGGTAACCAGTGAAACACAAAAAACACCAATATTTCTCTGTTTATTTATCTTCCCCTACTTTTGATACTAAAACGATTTGCACATTGCTAAAACATTGATAATACAACACTTGAAATATCTGTATCTTTCTTAAACATTTTTGAAGGCAATGTTTACTGTTAAATTGTAATCGTTTTTTGTTGATGTTGTTTTGTATCTTCCCACTTTTATTTGTTTTTTTCACTTGCTTTGGCAATGTAAACACATTTTCCATGCCAATAAAGCCCCTTTGAATTCAATTTGAGAGAGAGAGAGAGAGAGAGAGAAAGAAAGAGAGAAAGAGAGAAAGAGAGAGAGAGAGAGAGCGAGAGAAAGAGAGAGAGAGAGAGAGAGAAAGAGAGAGAGAGAGAGAGAGAAAGAGAGAGAGAGAGAGAGAGAAAGAAAGAGAGAAAGAGAGAAAGAGAGAGAGAGAGAGAGACAGAGAGAGAGACAGAGAGAGAGAGAGAGGATCTGGAAAAAAAATACTTGAATCAGTTATAGAACCCATTGCCCTTTATGGTTGTGAGGTCTGAGGTCCGCTCACCAACCAAAAATTCACAAAATATGACAAGCACCAAATTGAGACTCTGCATGCAGAATTCTGAAAAAATATCCCCTGTGTACAATGTAGAACACCAAATAATGTATGCAGAGCAGAATTCGGCCGATACCCGCTAATTATCAAAATCCAGAAAATAGACATTAAATTCTACAACCACCTAAAAGGGAGCGATTCCCAAACCTTCCATATCAAAGCCATCACCTACAGAGAGATGAACCTGGAGAAGAGTCCCCTAAGCAAGCTGGTTCCGGGGCTCTGTTCACAAACACAAACAGACCCCACAGAGCCCCAGGACAGCAACATAATTAGACCCAACCAAATCATGAGAAAACAAAAAGATAATTACTTGACACATTGGAAAGAATTAACAAAAAAACTGAGCGAAATAGAATGCTATTTGGCACTAAACAGAGAGTAAACAGTGGCAGAATACCTGACCACTGTGACTGACCCAAACTTAAGGAAAGCTTTGACTATGTACAGACTCAGTGAGCATAGCCTTGCTATTGAGAAAGGCAGCCATAGGCTGACCTGGCTCTCAAGAGAAGACAGGCTATGTGCACACTGCCCACAAAATGAGGTGGAAACTGAGCTGTACTTCATAACTTCCTGCCCAATGTATGACCATATTAGAGAGACATATTTCCCTCAGATTACACAGATCCACAAATAATTCTAAAACAAATCCAATTTTGATAAACTCCCACATGTTCTGGGTGAAATTCCACAGTGTGCCATCACAGCAGCAAGAAAAGAAAAGGTTGACCAGTGAAGAACAAACACTATTGTAAATACAACCCATATTTATGCTTATTTATTTTCCATTTTGTACTTTTACCATTTGTACATCGTTGCAACACTGTATATAGACATAATGACATTTGTAATGTCTTTATTCTTTTGGAACTTTGGTGAGTGTAATGTTTACTGTTCATTTTTACTGTTTATTTCACTTTTGTAAATTATCTACTTCACTTGCTTTGGCAATGTTAACATATGTTTCCCGTGCCAATAAAGCCCTTTGAATTTAATTGAATTGAATTGAGAGAGAGAGAAAGAGAGAGAGAGAGAGAAAGAGCGAGAGAGAGAGAGGAGAGAGAAAGCGAGAGAGAGAGAGAGAGAGAGAGAAAGAGCGAGAGAGAGAGAGAGAAAGAGCGAGAGAGAGAGAGAGAGAGAGAGAGAAAGAGAGAGAGAGAGAGAGAGAGAGAGAAAGAGAGAGAGAGAGAGAGAGCGAGAGAGAGAGAGAGAGAAAGAGAGAGAGAGAGAGAGAGAAAGAGAGAGAGAGAGAGAGAGACAGAGAGAGAGAGAGAGTTTGAGTTTTTATAAAACCTTTATTTTTTACTCAAATGTTAACATAAAATAATGACACACTGCCTTTTCAGAAATAAAACAACAAATGTAATTCCTAAACAAAAATAAATACATAACATATACATTCAACTTATTTCAGCAGCAAAAAATAATTTCCCCTCCTCTACAAAACAAAGCGCTCCTTCGTAGGCCCACTTCTCCTCAAATAATAGGAGATCTTTTACAGCTGAAAAGAACTCAAAATCTACTTTTATTCTTGCTTTCACTAAACCTTTAAAAACACATCTTACATCCTGCCCATATCCCGTTTCTATCTTATGTTTCCTACTCAGAAAAATTGACATCTTAGCTTGTCCCAAAACAAAATTTAACATTTGACATTTTCTTTTCTGTTGTTTACTATAATGAAACCCCAAAATAAAAACAGTGTTATTGAAAAACTCCCCTACAGCTTTAAACAAAGATTCCAACATTTCCAATAGCGGTTTTATCCTCTCACACTCCATAAAACAGTGAAAAATGGTTTCTCTTATATTACAAAAAGGACATCCATCTCTAACATCTGAGTTAATAACAGATACAAAAGCATTAACTGCAATGATGCCATGTAAAACCCTCCATTGCATATCACCAGTACCCTTTTGTAACGGTGGTTTGTACAGTGCTCTCCATGCTGGCTTTACCTTGTCATCAATGCCCAATTTTACCCTCCATGGAGTATCTTTTCTATTTTTCAATTTATCTTTATTCAACACCTTGACACACCCTCTATACAATTCCTTCCCATTCACCTCATCCAAACCCACCTCCTCCAACCCTCTCAAATCCAGCAATAACGCCTTTCTTTCTGACTCTGGGATATTTGGTGTAATCCCTAGTTTTGGAAATGAGACGTCTTCATCTTGCACAATCTTCTTGTGGCTACTAAGCATACCCCATTCTTCCGCTGACAGAGCCTTCCTACAGCTCCCCAGCATTTGTCCGACAATCCTTTCCGACCTCATCCCCAAATGTTCTGCCATCCGTCTTCTATCCATTAAGGCGGGCCCAGCCATGGCCATTAACTGTCTTAAGGTGATGATTTTCCCCTTCACCAGAATCTTGGAGAAATGTGGAACAGCTGCAGTTGTACAGTCCAGTCTTGCCCCATACACCAGAGGTTCCTCCAACAGCCAATGCACTGACTCCGCTGAAGTTCTTCTGGACACCTTCATTACGCTCCACACTCTGAGAAGGCCTCTGTAAAACGGAGGTACTCCCTCCCTAGAAATCTGGCTACTATCAACCAGAAATAAAGCCTTCTTTAAACCTAATCCTCCAACCCGCTGTAATATAAGACCTGTCACCCCTCTCCACACCACATTTTCCGGTCCATAAAGCAACCTTTGAATAAACTGAAACCGGAAAGCAGCAGCCCTACTAGCAAGATGTACAAGACCTTGTCCCCCCTCCTCTTTTGACAAATACAAAACACTTTGTGGAACCCAGTGATATTTATCCCAAAAGAAATCCACAATAATTGCCTGTATCTTAGCCAGAAGGCCAGATGGTGGTTCTAAAACTGACAACCGATGCCACAGTGCAGATGCAATCACATTGTTAACTATAATAGTACGCCCCCTATATGACATACGAGATAGTAACCAACGCCATCTCCTCATCCTCCCTTCCACCATTTCAACCACCCCACTCCAATTTTTTTCCATAGTCCCCTCATCTCCTAGGTACACTCCAAGATACTTAAAACCTCCCTTACACCATTCTAGCCCCCCTGGCAAAGCCATGATCCCCCCAGACCATTCTCCAATCTGTAAAGCACAACTCTTTTCCCAATTTACCTTTGCAGAGGATATTCCCCTAAAACGATCAACCATTAGACTCAAACTATCCACCTCCGCTTGATTTTTCACTAGCACAACTACATCATCAGCATAGGCTGAAAGACGAATAGGAGGAATATCCTCTGAAAGGCACACCCCTGCAATACGACTTCTAATGCTATTTAGTAGTGGCTCTATAGCAATAGCATATAACATCCCTGACATAGAACATCCCTGCCTAATACCTCTACACACTTTAAAAGGAGCACTCAAACCACCGTTAACTTTCAATACACTTTCAATGTCACCATATATCACCTTTATCATGGCAATAAAACCAGAGCTGAACCCAAACGCTTCAAACGTGTGCCATAAATATTGATGTTCAACTCGGTCAAATGCCTTTTCCTGATCAATTGAAATTAGACCAGCATCCAACCCAATAGCCCTAGAGACGTCCAAAAAATCACGAATCAGAGAAATGTTATCCCCTATCTGCCTGCCAGGAACACAGTAGGACTGATCCGTATGTATGATTTGCCCCATCACCTCCCTCAGCCTGTTGGACAAAGCCTTTGACATTATTTTATAATCAGTACACAATAAAGCCTCCGGCCTCCAGTTCTTCACCTCCCTCGGGTCACCCTTTTTAGGCAGTAGGGTGAGGACAGCCCTTCTGCAGCTTATTGGTAGTAACCCTCCGGTTAAACTATCATTAGCTACTTCTAACCAATCCTCTCCCAACATAGCCCAAAAAGACTTAAAAAAGTCAACGGGAAGCCCATCAATGCCTGGTGCCCTTCCATTTTCCATTCCTTTTAATGCAGTGTATAAATCCTGCAAAGACAATGGTTGCTCAAGCTCAACCTGAGCTTCTGCAGGCACCTTTGGGAGCCCATCAAAGAACTGCTGTGTCACTGTTTTGTCCTCTTTGTACTCACACTTGTAGAGCTCAGCATAGAACTCTACTGCCCTCTTTCTAATTTCACTAGGGCTAGTGAGCTCTTGTCCAACAGCTGATTTGAGACAATGAATAATTTTTCTTTGTCCATTCTTTTTCTCTAAACCAAAGAAAAATTTGGATGAGGCATCCATTTCAGATATGCCCTGAAATTTACTTCTCACCAATGCCCCCTGTGCTCTGATACCCAGCAGATCTGCCAATGCAGCTTTTCTCCTCTTGAGGGCCTGAGTATGGCCTCGATCTCCTGTGGTCTCAACCAACGTCATGAGTTCCACTATTTCAATCTCTAGGGCTTTCATTGATCTGGTGATATCCTTGGTGACATTCCTCGTGTATTGATTACAAAATTGTTGAATCTGGATTTTCCCTATATCCCATCATTGTTGAAGGGATACAAAACTGGCCTTTTGAGACCTCCACCTCTCCCAAAAAAAACTGAAACAATTCCTGAAGTGAGCATCACTCAATAAAGTTATATTAAAATGCCAGTATGCGCTTTTAGGTTTTACATCGTTAATGAACACCACCTCTGTTATTAAACAATGATCAGAAAATCCCACTGGAGTTATCACACTTGATTTACAGACCTGAGATTGATGCTCAAAAACATAAAACCTATCTAACCTGGCCATAGAGATGATGTTCTCTCTCACATGCGCCCAGGTGTACTGCCTTGTTCCTCCATGTTGACTCCTCCAAATATCACACAGTTCATTTGTTACAATAAGGCGTTTTAAAAACGTCCTTGAGGCTATATGAGGTTCTTGGTGATTTCTATCTAAATCACTAACTGTGCAGTTAAAATCCCCAGCAATAAACAAATAATCTTCTTTGTTACATTTCTCAATGGTATTTGATAATGTCTCTAAAAAACATACCCTCTCAACTGTCACCACTGGGGCATATACATTTATCAGACACATATTGATGTTTTCATACCTTGCTCTAACTTTTAATAACCTCCCCTCAACTACCTCTTCAACCTCATATGACAAAGGCAAAAACCCTTTTGAGAACAAGATAACCACACCCCCACTTTTTGAGTTTTTATGACTACACACCACTGTCCCCCCCCACTCCTGTTGCCACATAACTTCATTTTCCAAATTACTATGCGTTTCTTGTAGAAAAATTATGTCACTTCCCTTTCCCCTCATTAACTCATACACCATGGCTCTTTTTTTAACATCTCTTGCCCCATTTACGTTTAAAGAAGAGATCTTAAAACTGCTCATGGATAAGAAAAAAATACAGAGGAAGATACAGCCACCACATCTCTTTACAGAGTTAAAACTGCAACTGAACTCTTTCATTTTCTTTAGAATTTGCATCACTTATTACTCTCGTGACCACTTTCTTGAGTCTAGCAATTTCAGGGCTTTTCAAACCTCCCCCTGTAATTTTTGACATCAGAAACTTTGCTGATTCAATAAACAATTCACGTTCAGGGAAAAAATCAGTTACATTGTAATCCTGCATATATTTCTTCCCTTTTGTCAACTTCAGAAATTGACGTATCTTCTCAATCCCATACCTCCCTTCCACCCCATCTATCTCACTATATTGTTGTGACGCGTCAGATGACTCACTCTCGCTATCCTCCCCAGAAGAAAACCCCATCTCTACAACCTGTTCATCTTCACCTGATTTATCCATCTCTACCTTTCTCTTAGAATTAGACCCTTCACCACCCCTTAAATTCTTCCTTTTACTCCTCGGTATTTTGAAAACATCCGCTTCCTTTTCCGTTATTTCAATCTCCTCTTGACCTCCAATTTCATTTTCCAGCACCACCTCAGCGACAGCAGTCGCAATCTCACCTAGTGATTCCCCTCCCTCTTTGTTCTGATCTACCACAATTGCCCCCGTATCCACAATGCC
Organism: Oncorhynchus mykiss; assembly: GCF_057628025.1. NCBI lineage: Eukaryota > Metazoa > Chordata > Actinopteri > Salmoniformes > Salmonidae > Oncorhynchus > Oncorhynchus mykiss. Next base: position 84,039,943 of record NC_143024.1, on the reverse strand, counting down.
TTCCTCTCCTACTTTTCCAACCACATCTGCCCACCTTCTCTCTTCCCCTACACCTGTAGTATTTTCATCCCTTCGCTGTGGTACGTTAGTTGCACCCGCACTAAAGCTACTACCAGGCTCAGCGCGTTCATTCTCGGGACAATTACGCACCAAATGCCCCTCTCTTCCACATCCAAAACATTTCATTGATTCAGTAGATGCATAGAAGACATAATCAAATCCATCAATCTTAAAACTAAACGCTAAATTCAGTTCATCTCCTTCCTTTTTTAAAATCATATGCACTTGTCTCCTATGAGACACGACATGTTTCAACAACGGAGATTTGCATCCAAAAAGAACCTTCTTTATTGTAGATACGATTTGACCATGACGAGATAACTCTCGCTCTAACACTTCATCTCTAACAAATGGTGGCACGTTAGAAAGCATAACTTTCTTCGCCGGATTCATAAGCGGAA